>NC_051861.1:78577076-78795109 GCF_015732765.1 Culex quinquefasciatus | reverse complement strand
TTGTTATAGAAATATTATTGATTTTGTTATTATTGTCTGCCCGGGTTAGAAAATTGTCAAAATTGTCAAAATTGTCAAATTGTCAAAATTGTCAAATTGTCAAAATTGTCAAAATTGTCAAAATTGTCAAAATTGTCAAAATTGTCAAAATTGTCAAATTGTCAAAATTGTCAAATTGTCAAAATTGTCAAAATTGTCAAATTGTCAAAATTGTCAAATTGTCAAAATTGTCAAAATTGTCAAAATTGTCAAAATTGTCAAAATTGTCAAAATTGTCAAAATTGTCAAATTGTCAAAATTGTCAAATTGTCAAAATTGTCAAATTGTCAAAATTGTCCAAATTTGTCAAAATTGTCAAATTGTCAAAATTGTCAAAATTGTCAAAATTGTCAAATTGTCAAAATTGTCAAAATTGTCAAAATTGTCAAAATTGTCCAAATTGTCAAAATTGTCAAAATTGTCAAAATTGTCAAAATTGTCAAAATTGCCAAAATTGTCAAAATTGTCAAAATTGTCAAAATTGTCAAAATTGTCAAAATTGTCAAAATTGTAAAAATTGTAAAAATTGTCAAAATTGTCAAAATTGTCAAAATTGTCAAAATTATCAAAATTGTCAAAATTATCAAAATTGACAAAATTGACAAAATTGTCAAAATTATCAAAATTGACAAAATTGACAAAATTGACAACATTGACAAAATTGACAAAATTGACAACATTGTCAAAATTGTCAAAATTGTCAAAATTGTCAAAATAGTCAAAATTGACAACATTGACAAAATTGTCAATATTGACAAAATTGTCAAAATTAACAAAATTGTCAAAATTGCCAAAATTGTCAAAATTGACAAAATTGACAAAATTGTTACGATTGGATTTGAAAGATTACATAAGATCGTCGAAGCCAATGATCGGTATTGCTGATAGTATAATACGGTTCTGTTGTCTCTCAGGCTCATGCTTTTAAAAAGTATTTACATTAACCTTCGCATTCACCATTATCCTAAAATTCAATTCTCTTGAACCATGCCAACATTGAAGTCAAATCCCGTCAAAGCCCGTAAATCGAAGTGAAAATTTTCTTTTCGTCCAAATCACATCGTTCTCGAAAACTTTCGCGAAGTAAATTTCATAAACTTTTAATGCCTCTTCCACACGTCTTCATAGGCGGCGCGACAGATGCCATAAACATCACCCAAATTTATAGCATCCCGCAATCCATCGCCATTTATGGAAGAAAGAGGGGAGGAAGGTTCTAAAATAACTTCAGAACAGAAGTCTCGTGCGCTGACAAATTAATGATTATGAACTTTTCACACCAATATTCCGCCAGTTTTCACTTCACCAACAGAAGAAGCCGAACCAAAAAAATCCAGTAGCTGTCAAAATTCCATCGAAGTTCTTCTCTTTTTTCCGGGATGGGCCCCAAATCCTTCCGGCGGCGGAGGAGACTGCTTCAGGCTCCACCATCTTGTGCGCCATTTTGCTGGCACTTTGCGCAGAATATTATTCATAATGGGGAGGGGGGCAACAGTTTAATGTGCCTTTTTGGCCCGTTTGAGGGTAAGTGTGTGTATGTGTGTGGGAAAAGTCAACGAAAATCGAACAGCTGAAAGCTGATGGTGCGGTTTTTTCTACCGGGGGAGAAAGTGAAAAGTTTTTTTCTGCACTTTGAGGAAAGGAAAATGAGGAAGGAAATTCAGCCAAAGTGTGTGACAGCCGCACGCACACACATATTGGGCGGAGGAAGACGAAGCGGTTTTTACAGGATTCAGCCATGGTGTGAACAATTTTTTGCGATGAAATGTAAGAAAACCTAAAAGGGAGGTTTTGTTTTACAAAAAACATCGTGATTATCAATTCAATTCTTCAATTCTTCTTTGATTCTTCAATTCTTCAATTCTTCAACTTTTCAATTCTTCAATTTTCAATTCTTCAATTCTTAATTCTTCAATTCTTCAATTCTTCAATTCTTCAATTCTTCAATTTCAATTTTCCAATTCTTCAATTCTTCAATTCTTCATTCTTCAATTCTTCAATTCTTCAATTCTTCAATTCTTCAATTCTTCAATTCTTCAATTCTTCAATTCTTCAATTCTTCAATTCTTCAATTTCTTCAATTCTTTTCAATTCTTCAATTCTTCAATTCTTCAATTTTCAATTATTCAATCTTCAATTCTTCAATTCGAATTTCAATTCTTCAATTCTTCAATTCTTCAATTCTTCAATTCTTCAATTTCAATTCTTCAATTCTTCAATTCTTCAATTCTTCATTCTTCAATTCTTCAATTCTTCAATTCTTCAATTCTTCAATTCTTCAATTCTTCAATTCTTCAATTCTTCAATTCTTCAATTCTTCAATTCTTCAATTCTTCAATTCTTCAATTCTTCAATTCTTCAATTCTTCAATTCTTCAATTCTTCAATTCTTCAATTCTTCAATTCTTCAATTCTTCAATTCTTCAATTCTTCAATTCTTCAATTCTTCAATTCTTCAATTCTTCAATTCTTCAATTCTTCAATTCTTCAATTCTTCAATTCTTCAATTCTTCAATTCTTCAATTCTTCAATTCTTCATTTTTTTTTTTTTTTTGCCCTGATTGCAAAACTTTTCCTACCAGAAGGCTCTCCAAACTCCAGAGAGAGAGGAGACCTTCAATCGAAACTGGATTAGACTCTACTCCAGACACCAACGGAGGAGGAGTGTGAGATGCTCGAGGACAGGGCCTGGATGGTGTGACAGGAGGTGAAAATCAAAAAGTCATTCGCAGTTTATTTATTTAACAGCTGTTGCCGCTGCCAGTCCCGACCTCTTTGGACTTCTTGGTGTACGGGTTTTGCTCTTGGGATGGTCCTTTGGTAAGCTTTTTTTAGTTTTGAGGACAGTTGAGTGCTGAAGAATTTGCGAATAATCATGTTTTCAAAATATAAAATTTGGAAAAGAATTCCAAATTTGAAATTTTGCTTAAATTTAATGTCGTATTTTTAAATAACTGTCAAAGTCTTTCAATTCTATCTTATCCTAATATTAATATAAATTTTAAATTGAAGAGAAAAGTGTTTTAATGATATAAATCCGTTATGTTTTTAACCGCAACTCTGAAAAATTTAAAGCTTTCAACTTTGACTTCCCTGCTTACAATATCTCCCCTAAAAGAGCAAACCACTCGTTTTTTCTTCTGAAAGTTGATTTCGAAAGTGACAGCAGCCAAAAATCTTTGGCTCATCGAATATAAATCAAAATTTCTGCCACCATCATCCACGCCGGCTTTTCATCCCCTTCAAAAAAGAGTGTATGCTCGCCAAGTCCTTTTTCAAACAGGGTTTTCTCGCTCCGATTTTCCCCACTCCTTCCCCAAACAAGGGAAATCGAAAAGAGCAGAGCGCAACACAGAGAAGAAAAAAAAGTCGACTCGTGTGAATGGTTAACACTTTCACTCGGTGCGGGGGCGCGCGCGCTGTCGGGCACAAATCGTTTTTCACACTTTGGCAAAAGCCACTGCTGCTGCTGCAGAGAAAGTGTTTTATTGTTTTTCGCGAACGGAATCTGCGATAAGCCACACTGCCACTGCCACTGTGCTGACTGACTGGCACGGCAAGGAAAGCCACAACCGGCAGCAGAAGCACAAATACCGCAAAACGGAAACCATTCGACCCCGGAAAATCCAGCCCCTGTGCCACCCTTCTAGAACAAGTTCCGCGTGACAGAAGGGTGGAGGGGAAATCCACCTGCCACCAGCCACCACTCGATCAAATATTGTACGTGGCACGCACGTGTGAATAAAGGAAAACCATGGTGGATATGGAACGGGTAGGGGAGGGCGGGGTTTGGCAAACTGGAACAATTAGTTTGTAGGACCTTTTCTCTAAGGAATGACTTGGTATGAATACAGTGCAGACTCGATTTTCCGAAACCTCGATTATTCGAGGTTTCAATTATCCAAAGTTCGATTATCCGAAGATGGGAGCGAGCATGAGCATGAGCATGGTTGACGTCGCTGAAGTTAAACAAGGAATCAAAAATAATCAGTGGTATCCAATCGTCTGTACACGGTTCAACCTCTGAAGATCCATTGAATCCTCAGCATCTCACCTAAGCATCATGTTTTTTTTATGTTAGTTGGATAAGATATTGGTTTTTTGATGCCTACCGGATAATCCGAAATTTTGTGGGAATTCTAATAATGGAATCATGAACAAAAACAAATTTTGAATTTTTCTATTTTTTTTATTCTTTTAACATTTATTTAGCGATCTGCAACTCAATTTTAGTCAAATTTGAATAGTTGATCTATTGAATTACAAAATGCATTTATTCAATGTTTGATTGCTGCCTTTTTAGCCGCCCTCTAAATGACTTTGCGTAGTTTAGGGTCTTAATTTCGATCAATGATCGAAAATAAGACAACAGGAAAAATATATTTTTGTGATTCGATTATCCGAAACGAAGTTTGTTCATGGTCTTTGGGTTATTGAGTCTGAACTGTTTACCGAAATTTGAATGACGAAGTAGGTGTCTGAACATGTTACTACAGCCATTTCTTAAATCCATCGTTAAGTCTACATAAAAAAAAAAACAATATTTCCAATAAGCCCAAATTTAAAAAAAAATATGGCAAAAAGTATCGCAAAATTCTTTTAACAACATTACAGTAATGCCACTGTCACAATAGGGCAAAATATCAATAAATGCATAAAAACATTTATTTTAATAAATTTCAATTTCTGTAAGTTTTTTTATAGTTTTGTCTTACTCTTGCTAGTGCCTTAGTTAAAGAAATAATTGTTCCTAAATGGATTATGATGCAACACACAGCTGTAAGGAACTCCAAAACTCTGTTATGCACTTCAAAATAATTCATTATATCTTGATAATTCACCAATAAAACCGAATTGAAAAAAATAATAAATTTCACAAAATTTAAAATTTGTAAAAAATAACTCTCTATAACCTAACCCCGATCCCTAAGCCTAACTTCGATCTAAAAAATCGCCAAAAATAAATTTTTAAGCAAATTATTGATCTTTTAAAAGCATTGGTAAGTAGAACTATTAAAATATAAGAAAAAAATAGGGTTGGAAGTTTGACTTGATTTATGTGACTTGTTGTTTTTGAAAATGTCATTTTTTAGGGGTCAATTTCGGCTGTGTTTTTACTATCATTTCCTACGTTTTCAGTAAAAAGAAGTTTGCAAAAATTTTTGCGATCAATTTTTCGATTTTTTGAAAAATCAGTATTAATTCAAAATTTTTTTTGAATTAATACTGATTTTTTTTTGCGCAATCTGGAAATTTCTGAAAAGTTGGCATTTGATGTCCTCTAAAACATATAAAAAATAGTGTTTTTTTGCAAATCAAGTTTTAGTGACAAAAAGTCACCAAAAATTTGTTTATCATTTTTTCCAGTGTAGTCCATATCCATACCTACAACTTTGCCGAAGACACCAAATCGATCCAAAAATTTCTTCAAAAGATACAGATTTTCGAATGTTCGTACATCATTTTTGTATGGCCAGCTGCCAAATTTGTATGGAAAATTATATGGACAAACTAATGATGCAAAATGGTTTCTTCCTTGGGCATACCGAAGGCACAAAAAAAAGTCGGAATAAAAAATACAAAAAATATCGAATGACCGAAATCTGAGAGAACTGCTCCCATACAAAAATAGTACGTAAATATTTAACAAGTATTGATGAGGACTTTTGAGACAAAATAGGTACACGAAAAAAAAATGCAGATTTTTTAATAAGCTTTTTTTCACAAAAACTAAATTTCCCAAAATACGTATATAAATTCACTCAAAAGTTACAACTGTTTGAAGATTTTCGTACCATTTTTGTATTTCTACAGCAGCCAAAATTGTATTTAGACTTGTATGGATGAACCAATGACACAACATTGCTTCTTTGGTCATAGGGACCACGAAGTTTGATCCAAATAAAAAAAATACAAAAAATAAAAATGTAGAGAGTTGCTCAACTGTAAAATATATGATAGTTGATCGCGCTTATTATCAAATGCATGTTTCATTTTTCCGCATTATTTATAGAACCAGTTTTAGAGGGAATGAGGGCAACATAAACTTTGAAAATATTTTTCAAAAACGGCCATAAAATTCTGAAACGAGAATTTATTACATATTGAGAAAACGTCGAATATCTATAACAAAACCAATTTGAGAATAAATCAATCAGAATTTTTCAACTTGTTAATATCAGGAATGTTATTCTGCTGGTTGTGCCTTTAATTCAACCAAATTCGTTTCATTTAAATCAATATTTTTATTCCCTATTGAATTAAATCTCTACAACTCAACTCTTTGTTTGGGTGATATTAAATTAGGCAAACATATATTTGCAAAGAATGTTTGATCTGCAAAAAAGAACACATACACTTTTAGAACATTATGAGTTTGATAGTTTGACTTGTTTTATTCAGGAGTCGTTGAATTTTGCAGCAAACTTGAAATAATGCAAACTGAGAATGTGTTTAAGGGTTCCTTGGCCAAAATAATAAGATCTGTATTTTTAATTTGGCCATTGAGGTGAAGTACGCCGTACTAAGGTTGGCTCGTGATTGAAAGATGAAACTTTTGATACCCGAAAAAGTATAGGTCATCGCTTAAATTGTTAAGTTATCGCAGTTTTGATTCCATTCCTTGAAAGTCCTACTACATTTGTGTTCTTGAGAGCTCAAATCGGTTGAAACGGCTTGGAGATATAATTTATTTTTTTTAAATGTGTTGTTTGCAAAAATTAACGGCAATTTCCATTTTAGGACCACTCTAGTATGGCGTAGGTCACTGTAGTGGCCATTGGCCATTAAAAATACGCGTCTAATTATTAACAGATTGGAGATTTTTTATCGGTTTATGCTCTTTTCAAATGGAAATGCTGTATGTTAAAAAAAAAAAAACAAAATAAATCCCATTATTTATAAAATTAATCTCATTTGCTTTTTGCATATATGGAAAAAGTAAAAATACTAACCGTTTGGAAATGTATAAAAATGTTCCAACTCCAATCTCCCTTACCGTCCCATATTTCCTCCCCAAAAAATCCCATTCCCACCGCAGTTCCACCCAGCAGTTCCTGATTGCGTGATTTGTGGGGACAGGGGAGGAATAACGTACTTATTTGAGCTGGTTGCTTCGCTGCTTCCGGTTGCTTGCTTCGCTGCCACGGCCGAAAAAGAGGCAAATCATTTCGAGGAGAGAACAATTTCCGCTCCCATTGCTTTTCCACCCCGACAAAAGGAACTGTGCGCGCACACATGTATGGATTTGGGGAAGGCTGGATAAAAATATAAGATTTGCACCAAATTGACAGGTGACAAATCGAACGGTGCTGAAGCAATCGAATTCGTTCTGCCTGTTGATTTCAAGTGGGGGAGGCTGAAATCAATTATCGTCTGTTTAGGGGATAAATGTTTGAAGATTTTTGGGTGGATGTTTTAAACGAGCATTTTTGTGCATCAAATCCAGGGCAAATTTTTAAATGAGGATTGAAAGTGGCCACAACGACTTCTTCATCAACTTTTCAGCACTAACACCACTTCATACTGGAGTCAAACCGAAATCAACCCATAAAAATGATTGCCGAAAAATTTCCAATCTGCCAATTTCCCAACCACTTCATCATTCTCCGAGGGCGAAAATTCTGACAAGATTCAGGCTCTCACACGAAGAGACACTCAATCATTGCGTTCAATTTTGGATGCAGAACCTGTGGAGCAGCAGCAGCAAAAAAAAAACTCAATTCCAAGCCAATCATTGCAGTTGGTCTGGTTGAACTCAGCGCTGTGAAGAGGTTGAAAGCTCTGGAAAGGGCAGCAAATTTACGCCATTGATTACCATTACGGAGGGAGGTTTCTTTTTTTGCTCTTCATTTTCTGGTGCCATTCGGTATCGATTCCCCGTCCTGACAGGATCGGCCATAGATGTCAGCCCGTAAAACATGAACCCTTGTGCGGGGAGGTCGAGTCTTTTCAGGTTATTGATCTTGGTGGGGAATTGATTCCTTGATCATCAGGAATAATTTAAACAAAAATTGATATTCTTCTTCTTATTAAAAAAAACATAGAATTTAAAATTAAAAAAAAATCAAGGTCAAGACTTTTAGAAACATGTATCCGTCTAATTCAATCAAGGGCTTTAAGTTATGACTTAACCCAACATAAACTAACCAGTAGTTAAATTACGTGTACCTCCAAAACCATCAAACTTTGTACATTGTACACCTTAATCCGGACCGTACCCACACCCCTTAAACAGACTCATTAGTTGCGTACCTCACAGTTCTAGATCCACGCGGTGAACCAAACCAGATTTAAACACAACAACATTTTACGATCCTCCCCCCCTCCTTAATGAATCATGCATGGGCCCACCGAATTTTTACGACTCAATTCCGGGGGGCCAGGGCCTTTTTGATCGGTCATAGCCGAAGACCTGAAGACCCGGGGCCCAAAAGCCACAAGAATTAGAACGTTCCGTCCGGATCGGGAATTTCTCCGCATGATGAAAACCTCACTTCCCTCGTCGTCGTCTCGTTTGCTCACGTGAAGAAAGTACGATAATAAACTTTCGGGGGGTCGTAAATTAATTTTCGCCTGACGGCTGCTGCTGCGTGGGCAAGGTGAAAGTGCCTCCACGAGGAAGGGACTTGAAGGCACGTGGCACAAAATGGGCTTTCATTTTGGGGAGGGTGCAAAGTTGGTTTGGATTGAATTTGGGTTGCAAAACTAGAGGTTACTTTTTGGGAAAAAATGCACCTTGTTTTAAGAGCGCGTTTTTCACCAATGTGTAACAGGTCGTATCGAGGTGCTCCGATTTGGATGAAACTTTCAGCGTTTGTTTGTTTATACATGAGATGAACTCATGCCAAATATGAGACAAAGGAAGTGGGATAAAACGGGCATTGAAGTTTGAGGTCCAAAACCCTAAAAAATCTTAAAATTGCTCGCATTTCCGTAAAACTTCATCAATTCCAATTCTCTTTGATGCATTCGAAAGGTCTTTTGAAGCACTTCAAAATGTGCCATAGACATCCAGGATTGGTTCGACTTTTTCTCTTAGCTTTTGCAAATTACTGTCAAAAATGGATTTTTTTAAAACCTTAATATCTTTTTGCAACAGCCTCCAACACCCATACTCCCATAGGTCAAAAGATAGGTAATTTCATGGACTATAAGCCTACGGTATTAACTTTTTGGCCAATCGCAGTTTTTCTCATAGTTTTTCGATTTTTCTAGAACAAACATTTTACAACGTTAGTTTTTGCCTGTAGGCCGCCATAGCGGCACTTTTTGGTCTCAATTTTGTCATATTCGGAATCCTTGGACAATTTCACGTAAGTTAGAAGTATTGGAGTTGTAAATTTGATTGGAAAAATTGCCATTTAGAATGAATTAAAATATTTTTTAACAATTTGTTGGATTAGGGTAAAACAGGTTTTCGCCTACTTGATACAGCATTTGACGTATTGATCATAGGGTAAATAAGATCTATTTCTTTTTTCAAAAATGTTTTATTTAATTATTTTTTAAATCAAATTTACAACTCCAATACTACTAACTTACGTGAAATTGTCCGAGGATTCCGAATATGACAAAATTGAGACCAAAAAGTGCCGCTGAAGCGTGCAGCCGGCTAAGTCCAAGGCACTTCGACTGGATATTTCGGATCAAACACTTTCACTCTCTTTCACTGTCTCATTTACTGACTGCCTTTATTTGATTTCAGCTTGGGTTTTTATACTAAATCTAGTTATTTACTTAATTATTTAATATCTTATATTTTTACCCCCACTCTAGTTTTTGATGTTGCATAATATATCCGTCCTTTTCGGTTTCACACCAAAAATTCTTCCTCTAACTTATATAATATATTTTTGTCTCATTTACAACCCCCACTCCAAAAATCCTTCCAAGTTATACATAATATCCTGGCCTATTTTATTTCTCTCACTCTTAAAATCCTAATATAAATGTTCTATTTCTTTCCACCGCGCTCTAATTCTCAGATTTTTCTCAGAAATTAGTCGCAGTCCTTTTATGACTTAACCCATAGATAATGTAATCTTTATTTATTTTCCAGTCGTGCCTGTCCTTTTTCACAGATATTGTTATTTGTTTGTTTCTCGTCGGGCACCTTTCTGCGCGTGCCACTTAAGTGGGTCATAAAAGTGTTGTCGGGTTTTCCCGTCCTACGCTCCTAATTGATTTTTATTTGTCTTCCTTTTTCTTACAACTCTCCTGATTCGCCTTTTCCTAATATTTTCGTTTTTAACAGAGAAAATCTACTGTGAATTTTTCTGGTAAGGCGAGGGTCGCTTCATATCCCCACACTTACGAGCTAGATGTTTGTCTGCTAAAGACGATCATCTACTGTCAGCTAGGTATATGTTGGAAATTGGTTAGACTTAATATTTAACTTAATTTTGATTGTTATTACAATTGATTCTGTTCGATGATGATGATTATTAATTGATGATCTCGCTGATGTTGTGGCTGATGAAAAAACTATCAACCTTGATGTTGATGTTGTGGCTGATGACGTTCCTTCCGTGTTGAAAAAAAATTATATTGTTGTCATATCCACTCTTTTATTCAATATCAATCTTACGGTTTAAAATAATCAAGTCATTGCTTGGTTTTCAGTGAAAATGATTCTTGTCAACTTAATCTGATACCATTCTGTTTATGTCGTTTCTTTTCCAGCATATTTGAAGAAATTGTGTGGAGATTTGCGTCAATCCTTTATGTGTGAATACACTGTGCTATCCATTCAGTTGTTTTTAATTTGTAGCGAATTGCAGTTCCATTCATTTGTTTTGATCAGCATTAAACTGTGATTATGCAGTTTCATCCAATTGTAACGAGTAGCGATTGTATAGTATCCAATTGTTTTGATCTATATCTGATGTTCAGATCATGTTTCATCCTTCGTCTCATGAGTTAATCGTTCATAAAGTATTCGGTTCCATTCACATTTATTTTGATTGAACAGATATATCTTTCCTCCACACAAAGTTATTGCTGCACTGTTGCCATCGTTTTTCCAATTATCAGATTATCAATCCATTTGAATCAAGTTTCACCTTTCACCTCACAAATCCTATCATACCTCAACCGTTTTCGATTAATTGTTAGAGCTCGAGGAACTTCTGCGATGCTTGTTGATCTTGATGTCCCATTGGTGAACTCCGGAATCTTAATTTAATAAGTGTAGTGTTTGTGTATGTGGGTTTATAATTTAACATGTATTTGTTTTTTCCACTTAATTTTAAAACATTTTACGATCTCTTAAATTGTATTGTTGCATTGTATCGATTTTGCTTATCATTATTATTATTATTAATTACTATGCCCAGTTGAATATTTTACTTTTTTTTAAATGTGTGAAGTAAATCTTCCCCAGTTCCTGAGGGGAATACCCGTGAAGAGTATCGGAGCCGGCATTTACAAAGCGGATTCAGTGGCAGTTTTTCACTCAACTAATGTTAACATGGCGACCTATGATGTCGTGATAAGGTCCAGTTTGTGACGATACACTACCTTCCCTTTACTAAGCAATCGAATCCAGAAGGGAAAAGATCACCAGTTGTGTTGGTCCGAGCCGGGATTTGAACCCCGATCTACCGCTTACGAGGCTCGGTCATTAATGTGCTATAATATATATTCCTTTCTTGTCATGGCTAAAAAATAAAAAAATTATTATTACAAGGAGAGTAGCCTACCTAAGATTTCGCTTGCGGAATCATCCTCCTCTCTCTCTTTTTATGCTGGAAATAGGTCGTTAACGCTGGTTTTTGTATATTTACTAATTATTCTGGAACTACCTTCTATATAATAAAAAAAATGAAAATAATAAATTATAATTTTGTTTGTGGCTATGTCGAACCATTTATCATACTTAAAACATTCTTTTACACATTCATTCTGGTCTGCAGTACCTTGTCCATATAAACACTCATTCATTCATTGATTCATTCAGTTCGCATCTCATTTTTGTTATTTTTTATATATTTTTTTAATTTGATTTTCTTGAGCTCTTTTTTATGTTATCCTATTACGGCGCCAAATAATTTATTTTTAATTTTAATTACTTGAACGATAATTATATAAGTTCCTAGGAAAAATGATGTTATTTCCGAAAATATTGAAATTCCTTTCATAATCGCTTTCAATAGTCTTATTAATTCATGATCCATTATTGGCGATGCTAATAAGGAATCGAATTTAAACCCTTGGTGACTGGGATTTTGCCCTGCCAAGGTTCTATACATTATCGTTGCTGCAATTCTGCCAGCGTTTTGTCCGAAAATCATGTTTCTCATTTTGTTTATACTTTTAGGATTATAAATGCCAGTTTCTATCAAATTTGGAATGGCTTCATAATTCCAATCTGTTACTAAGTCAGAAGTTAGTATAATTGGATTGTATGTTTCTCTTAATTTACTATCTACAGTGTACCAACGACCTCCTAAAACATATTTTACCGGTAATAACGGACTACAATCTATTTCGGTTCCCTTGTCTTGAATATGTCATGTATTTTCATTAATTTCATTCACACTTTAATATAATATCTTGTACTTTTCCATAGTTATTAGAGTGCACTCTTTTTTTTCTTTGAATATTTGTTTTTTTTATACCACGTGGATTTTCAAAATTGTTAATTCATGCTATTATTCCATGCATTTAGTTTACATTTCTGTGATTTGATTAGTAAATAGCATTTATATTTATTAATGTTTAAGTTTAGTTAAGGCACTTTAAATACTTTCCTCTAATGTTTTAATCGCATGCAATCTATGACTATTTTAATCATTATAAGTTTAGCTATTTCTATGTTAATTATAATTCATGCATCCATATTAACTTATAACATTTAATTATCTAATTTAGTCATTAAACTTTTTCAACCTATTATTATGAATCTTCTCTAATTTATTACCATTTTTAATTACTGTTGTTTGCTCACTTGGCAAATCCACCACTTCATAAGGACCTCTCCATAAGCTTTGTAATTTTTCCCGACACCTGATGGAATAGTTTCAACTATAACTAGATCTCCATACCAGGGTTGCCATTCTCTCGCATTTTTGTCATAAATTTCTTTTCTTTTGTGTTTTGAAGTCAATACATTTTGTACAGCTTTGTCGTGAATATTTTTAAAATTTACTTTCATCTCTGTAACATAATCATCGTAATTTAGTTCTGTCTCCGTAACATTGTAGACTGAATTCGGAATTCTAGCTTGTCTACCATATAATAATTCAAAGGTGAATATCCAGTAGATGAGTTTACTGTGGTATTAAATTGAAACGTGAAAAATGGTAATAACTGATCCCATGTTTGAGGATTTCCTGCAATGTAATTTCGTAAGAACGTTTTAAGTTCTCTATTTGAACGTTCAACTAAATTTGCCTGTGGATGATAGGCACTTGTATTAATTTTCTTGATTTTTAATATTTTGCAAGTATGTTTTAATAAATTACTCATAAAATTAGCTCCTTGGTCTGTTACGACTTCTGCTGGAGCACCAAATCGACAAATGAAATGCTCTACAAAAGCTCTTGCCACTGTCGTGCTTTCTTGATCCGGTAAAGGAGCAACTACTAAAAATCTCGTAAGATCGTCTTGAATGACTAATCCATACCGATTATTGTCTTCGGATATAGTTAAAATTACTATATCCATATAAATTTTCTGAAAAGGTTCTGTCGACGTTGTCGTAATTTTCATTGGAATTTTGTGTTTTGGCCAAATTTTATTTTTTGACATAATTCACATTGCTTTACATAATTTTCAACGTCTCGACGCATATTATCCCATGTGAAAAGAGGACTAATACGTTGAAGCATTCTTCTTCCACCTACATGACCTCCTAATGGTGAATCATGAAATTCTTTTAACACCGTATCTCTGTCTTCCATTTTAACAAACATTCTAGTGTCATTTGATGCATATAATGTGAATATTTTGTTATATTTTCCAGCTATAAATCTTAAAATGTTTACATCTGGATTGTGTTGCAAATTTCTAAACGAAACAATTTGTATGTTTCGAACTGATTTTATGAAATCAGGACAATTTTCAAAACTTTTACTAATCCATTGAAAAGTTCTTCAATGTTTGTTACTGATTTAACTGAGCCATTGATAATTAAACCATACATTTTGTGTTCCGGAATGGATAAAATATTATCATACAAGTAATCTTTCATACCATGTGGTAGGTCAACTAATTGAGATAATTCTTTAAATGCTGTTTTACTATTTAGTATTACGAATGTGGCATCTGCATCACTTTCGTTTAGCATTGTTTTTGTAAATTTAAGTAATTTAAAATCAATTTCATCCTTATTTTGAGCATCGAAGAAGTCGTCCAAAGAATACTTTTTCCATGAATCATCTTCCTTTTCATTTCCAATATCGATTGTTTGTAATACGTCGATAGTTTCATTTAAATCCTCTTCATTTTGCGAGATATCATTTGTTATATCTATGTTGATATCATCTATAATTAGATTTTTCGAATTTCCAATTTGGTTTGATGAATCCTTTTGTTGACGTTTCTGTTGTCTGGTCACGACAGCAATTAAATTATTTTCTGAATTAATTTCCTCAACATCTTCATGTTTAATGCGAGAAAGAAAATCTGCAACAACATTTTCTTTGCCTTGTTTGTATCTAATGTCACACCCAATTCCTTGAATTTTTAATCTTAATTTTGAAAGAGTTGGTGAGGTTTCTTTTAATCTCCAAATTGCAATTAATGGTCTATGGTCAGTATAGACAATAAACTGTTGATTAAAAATATAGTGTTTAAAATACTCAATAGCCCATACAATAGCAAGTAATTCTTTTCAATTGTATAATATTTCTTTTCAGAAATACTTAATGCTCTACTGGCGTATGCAATTGGATTGTCATTTGTTTTGGCATTTGATAATACTGCCCCTACAGCATAATCACTAGCATCTGTAGTAATCACAAATGTATCATTATAATTTGGACGAACTAAAATTGGTTCTGTCATCAAGCATTGTTTTAAATCATGAAATGCTTTTTCACAATCCTCTGACCATTTGAATTTGACATCCTTTTTAGTAAATTATTTAAATGTTTTCGTTTATCTGCCATATTTGGTATGAATTTTCCGTAAAAGTTAACTGTTCCAAGAAACGAACGAACATCTTTTATGTTTTGAGGACGTTTTAAATTTTTAATAATATTTATATTATCTTCCGTTGGTCTAATTCCATGTTTGTCAATAGTATGACCCAAATATTTAATTTGTGTCTTCAAAATGCTACATTTGGACGGCTCCACTTTCAAATTATGACGACTTAAAGCATTTAAAATTTTGAACAGATTATCGTTATGTTCTTTTATGGTATTTCCAAATATAATAATGTCATCCAGATAGACAAAAGCCTTCACTGGTTGAATTTCAAAAAGAATAATATTCATTAGCTTTTGAAAAGTTGCCGGACTGTTTTTGAGACCCATAGGCATTCTTAAAAATTCATAATGTCCCTTCCAAGTAGAAAATGCAGTTTTAGCCGCATCTTTTGGATGAATGAGTATTTGATAAAATCCTGATTTTAAATCAATCGAAGAAAAATATTGAGCATCACCAATGTTATCCAGAATCTCGTTTATTAATGGAATCGGAAAAACAAATGGTTTCGTTATAAGATTTAATGCTCTAAAATCAACCACGATTCTGTATTTTTTCTTGCCATCAGCTCCCACTTTCTTCGGGATGCACAGTACAGGAGCATTCCAAGGACTTTTGCTAGGTTGAATAATTCCTAATTTAAGCATTTCTTCGATCTGTTCGTCAATATGAGTTTTCGTAGATTCTGGCATTCTATATTGCCGTTTATTAATTGGTATGTTTGTTGTTGTTTCGATTTCGTGAATTGCTGCATTTGTAAAAGTCAATTCATCGCCCTCGAGGAAAAATAATTTATTGAATTTTCGAATCATGAAAACTATGGCGTCATGATTTTCATTATTTAGATGTTTTAAATTAATTGTTTCTAAAAGTTTTTTTAATCTTTCTTCGCCGCATACATATTTGAACTTTTTATATTCAATGACGTCACAATCTTTGTCAATATCCAAGTTTAATTCCTTGGGAATGCATAATTCATCATCAAAATTACTCTGAGGTGAATTATGTATTTCATACGTTTGAGCATTATTTTCACAATAAGCTATAATATTTGCGTTTTCTTCATTCCCGTCATTTTCATCGTCACTTGAAGTAGATATCTCTTCACAATTAATATCTGCAAGATTCTCCTCATTTTTGTTATAATGATTATTAAAATATAATCTTGGTTTTTGTAAAACAATGAAATTAAAATTTTTATCAATGAAAAGAGTGTGTCTCTTCAAGAATTCTGCACCAATAATTCCCGGTACAGGTAAATTCTTCATAACATAAAATTTTGTACTGAAAATTGTGTTACCAATCAACAATTCGATTATAACTGAACCCATTGTTTCATTACACGTATTATTGATGCCAGTTAAAGAAATATTATCTTTAAAATTGACATGAGAATAACCTATTTTATTTAAAACATTGCTTCTTATTATATTAACACTTGCACCTGTGTCAAGCAAGTAGTGAATAAAATTAAACGGGTTTTGTTTTGAAGCAATTCTTAATCTAAATTGTAGAAAAGGAGTTAAAATTATTTTGAGAATTTCGTGAGGGGGGTTATAAAATTCTCTTTGCTCTCTTAAACTATTATTATTCCAAATATTATTCCGATTATAATTCCGTCTCCTAAAACGATTTCGAGCTCGGAAATTAGAGCGTCTATTGAATTTTCCATTTTGCCGGGTATTTCGGACGCCAAATCTATCGAAAACCCCAAAAATTAGTTTTTCGTTGTGGATAATATGTTTTAGAATTATTAGACATATTATTCTGTTGAGAGCTATTTTCTCTATTAGCGTTAAAATTTTGGTTCGGTCGATTGTTTGAATGATTTTGGTTAAAATCATGATGTTGTTGTTGATGCCGGAATCTATTATTTTCCTGCGTAACATTTCTGTTATCATTATTCCTGTGGTAATTTTGGTGATAATTATTTCGAAAAACTGGTGCACTATTCGCTAAATTACCGTTATTATTATTATTGTAGTGTTTACATTGGCTTCTGAAGTTGGTTTTCACAGTTGGTGTCTGTATGTTCATTTTCTGTACGTGTTTCTGAAGATCTTCAAATTCTTCATCACTGACGTAATGATGTTCGAGAGTATTCAAAATTGCCTAAAATCTGTTTCCACAATATTTCTCGCAGTGCGCTGTAATTCAATGTTGTTTAAACCCGCAATGAAATGAAGTTTAAAATTTTTCATAACTAAACTGTTCTTATTGAAGTCTTCTACGGACTCTAAGTCTGCAAGAATTTCCAATGCTCTGTTTTTGTATGACTTAAATTTCTCAAATTGCTTTTGTGAGATTGTACCAATTGTTTTGAAAATATTTACCGATGATTTTTACACTGAATTCTTCAATCATATTCTGTTCAACCTTTTCCCATGGTAAATTTGAAATTGAATTTGCAAAAATTTTGCTCTACCTTTTAATTTCAGTTTAATTACATTGATCAAAGGGGTATGAGACACTCCTTTTGGCATTTTACTGTAAAAATAATTAATTTGATCAATAAATGAAGTTAAATCTTCTGCATGTCCAAAGAAATCTGGAATGCAATTAATTGCTGAATCCATTGGAAATTCGTAAGAACTTGGATTTTTAGTGTTCTTTTTAATTTTTAAACTGACGGGAATAATCTTTAAATTTTCTACCTCGCCATATTTCTCCTCATCATCAGAATATATAATTAATTTTTAGCAAAACTTCAAGAGCTTCTTGAAGATTTTTGTGATCTTCTTTGAACCCATTGTTAATTTTGTTGAACTCTTTAGGTTGAAGAGTATCCCTTGAAGCAATTAATAGTTGCTTATAATTTTCAACAGCTTCTGCTATTTCTATTGTCTTCTGTTCGATTTCTTCTTTAGATTTAGGAATAGCTTCCAATAAATTTGCTATTTCCAACGAAAAATAGTTGTCCAATTTATTTAATTCTTCCATCGTGATTAAGGGAAGGAAATTTGTCTTACTTTTAAAAAGTAAATTATTTTCTGCAGACTCTCAGGCTGTTTCCTTAATTAGAGAAATCCACAAGTTTTTTTAAGTTTAGAGTTGGTCAGAAAAACTCTAAGTCCCCGAAAAAAAGGTGTTAGTAAAAATATGGAAAAAAATGGTACTTACCAAATTATCATTTTAAGATTCTTGTGACACTTCTAACACTTTACTTTTCTATTACAAAACTTTTCTAACTGGTTAAGCCAGCAGAAATGACGTTCCAGTTTCAGAGTGAAACTTTCCGCTTGTCACCACTTTGAAGCGTGCAGCCGGCTAAGTCCAAGGCACTTCGACTGGATATTTCGGATCAAACACTTTCACTCTCTTTCACTGTCTCATTTACTGACTGCCTTTATTTGATTTCAGCTTGGGTTTTTATACTAAATCTAGTTATTTACTTAATTATTTAATATCTTATATTTTTACCCCCACTCTAGTTTTTGATGTTGCATAATATATCCGTCCTTTTCGGTTTCACACCAAAAATTCTTCCTCTAACTTATATAATATATTTTTGTCTCATTTACACTCCACTCCAAAAATCCTTCCAAGTTATACATAATATCCTGGCCTATTTTATTTCTCTCACTCTTAAAATCCTAATATAAATGTTCTATTTCTTTCCACCGCGCTCTAATTCTCAGATTTTTCTCAGAAATTAGTCGCAGTCCTTTTATGACTTAACCCATAGATAATGTAATCTTTATTTATTTTCCAGTCGTGCCTGTCCTTTTTCACAGATATTGTTATTTGTTTGTTTCTCGTCGGGCACCTTTCTGCGCGTGCCACTTAAGTGGGTCATAAAAGTGTTGTCGGGTTTTCCCGTCCTACGCTCCTAATTGATTTTTATTTGTCTTCCTTTTTCTTACAACTCTCCTGATTCGCCTTTTCCTAATATTTTCGTTTTTAACAGAGAAAATCTACTGTGAATTTTTCTGGTAAGGCGAGGGTCGCTTCACCGCTATGGCGGCCTACAGGGCAAAAACTAACGTTGTAAAATGTTTGTTCCAGAAAAATCGAAAAACTATGAGAAAAACTGCGATTGGCCAAAAAGTTAACACCGTAGGCTTATAGTCCATGTTATTACCTATCTTTTGACCTATGGGAGTATGGGTGTTGGAGGCTGTTGCAAAAGATATTAAGATTTTAAAAATCCATTTTTGACAGCAATTTGCAAAAGCTAAGAGAAAAAGTCGAACCAATCCTGGATGTCTATGGCACATTTTGAAGTGCTTCAAAAGACCTTTCGAATGCATCAAAGAGATTTGGAATTGATGAAGTTTTACGGAAATGCGAGCAATTTTAAGATTTTTTAGGTTTTTTGGACCTCAAACTTCAAAGCCCGTTTTACCCCACTTCCCTTTGTCGTAGAGGGCTCATATTTGGCATGAGTTCATCTCATGTACACCCAAAACTGGCAGCGCTAGTCCGAGAGAATGATGGTCTCGAGTCGAGAGAATAGTGGCACCATTCACGGACGCAGAGAACACAGCTCGAGATGGGCCTTAGAACTATTCTCTCGAGGTTCATTTGCAAAAAAGTTCATCCGTCAAACAAAAAACCAAAAGTGTCGACAACGGAAATCGAACCAGAGACCTTTGACAAACCAATCCAATGACTTAGCTGCCTCGGCCACCACAGCTTGGTGACCATGGAGAAGTCAGAAGTCGATGTATGACACTTGTTGGAGATTTATTGATTCAACTAACGAATGAACTCATTTGTTATGATGGTGTGAGTTGGTATCATTATTCTATCGATTTTGGCACTGAGCCCTCAATAAATTTTGAGAGAACGATTATCTCGATTCTGAATTTTGGGTGTATAGACAAACAAACGCGGAAAGTTTCATCCAAATCGGAGCACCTCGATACGACCTCTAGAACAAACCGAGCAATATTTACAAATACTGCCTCTTAAGAAGTTCTCTGTTAGAAATTTACAAGAGGGTGCCCAACCTCAAGCCCAAACGGAGAAGACACAATTGAACAGTTTTGCCTTCCTCACTGAGGTAAGGCTATAATCCTGCTCTAAAAATGAACTTTGCAAAAAACGTCGTAGACCCACCTTCATGTATACATATCGACTCAGAATCGAAAACTGAACAAATGTCTGTGTGTATGTGTGTGTGTATGTGTGTGTGTATGTGTGTGTGTATGTGTGTGTGTATGTATGTATGTGACCAACAAACTAGCTCATGTTTCTCGGCACTGGCTGAACCGATTTGACCCGAACCTGTTGCATTCGACTTGGTTTAGGGTCCCATAGATCGAGTTTTATACAGATTGAAGTTTCGATAAGTAGTTCAAAAGTTATGTATAAAAATGTGTTTTCACATATATCCGGATCTCACTTAAATGTATGTAAACTATGTCCGGGACCATCATCCGACCCATCGTTGGTTAGGTTATCAGAAGACCTTTCCAACGAGTCCAACACATTGAAGATCTGGCAACCCTGTCTCGAGATATCCCGACTTAAGTGATATTGATGTACTTTTGGAAGCCGGATCTCACTTAAATGTATGTAAACTATGTCCGGATCCACCATCCGACCCATCGTTGGTTAGGTTATCAAAAGACCTTTCCAACGAGTCCAAAACATTGAAGATCTGGCAACCCTGTCTCGAGATATGTCCACTTAAGTTATATTTATGTACTTTTTGGATGCCGGATCTCATTTAAATGTATGTAAACTACGTCCAGATCCACCATCCAACCCATTGTTGGTTAGGTTATCAGAAGACCTTTCCATCGAGCATAAAACATTGAAGATCTGGCAACCCTGTCTCGAGATATGCCCACTTAAGTGATATTGATGTACTTTTTGGAAGCCGGATCTCACTTAAATGTATGTAAACTGTGTCCAGGTCCATCATCCGACCCATCGTTGATTAGATTATCAAAAGACTTTTCCAACGAGTCCAAAACATTGAAGATCTGGCAACCCTGTCTCGAGATATCCCGACTTAAGTGATATTGATGTACTTTTTGGATGCCGGATCTCACTTAAATGTATGTAAACTTTGTCCGGATCCACCATCCAACCCATCGTTGGTTAGGTTATCAAAGGACCTTTCCCATGAGTCCAAAACATTGAAGATCTGGCAACCCTGTCTCGAGATATCCCGACTTAAGTGATATTGATGTACTTTTTGGAAGCCGGATCTCACTTAAATGTATGTAAACTATGTCCGGATCCACCATCCGACCCATCGTTGGTTAGGTTATCAAAGACCTTTCCAACGAGTCCAAAACATTGAAGATCTGGCAACCCTGTCTCGAGATATGTCCACTTAAGTGATATTTATGTACTTTTTGGATGCCGGATCTTCTTTAAATGTATGTAAACTATGTCCGGATCCACCATCCAACCCATCGTTGGTTAGGTTATCAGAAGATCTTTCCAAAGAGCCTAAAACATTGAAGATCTGGCAACCCTGTCTCGAGATATGCACACTAAAGTGATATTGATGTACTTTTTGAAGCCGGATCTCTCTTAAATGTATGTAAACTATGTCCGGATCCACTATCCGACCGATCGTTGGTTGGGTTATCAAAAGACCTTTCCAACGAGTCTAAAACATTAAAGATCTGGCAACTCTGTCTCGAGATATGGCCACTTAAGTGATATTTATGTACTTTTTTATTCCGGATCTTAAAAATAGATGAAATTTTTGTACAATTCCATCATATCAGCCATTGTTGGTAATAAGTGAGGAAGGCTCCAATCACATATATGGTGGATTAAGTTAGTTTTTTTCATATTACATGTAGCAAACTTGTTATACAACAGTTAACGATAAGTTTATGATTGTTGTCCTAAAATTTGTTAATTTTGTTTCTACGTTGACATAAAATTGCATTTAATAATTTTAATTCATAAGAAAAAAAAACTGATGTTGTACAAAATAAGTATGTAAAGCTATCATGAATAAAATAACTGTGATTCACATAATTACTTTAAAAAAATACAAAATATTCCAGTAGATCAAGAGCGAAAATAAAAAAAACTATTTATTTTTGAATAAGGAATTGTCGAAGAAATAAAGGTGCTAAATTTTTAAATCATGCAACAATGTTGGAATGTCGTTAGGAGCATTATTTTTTGACTAGACAGAAATGTCGACTTTCCTTTTTTAAACTTATTATGGAAAATCGATTAGAATCAATAAACAAAATCAGTGGCACCGACTAGTCCAAAACGTTCGGGAGGCACGGTTGATTCCCAAAAATGCAGTGTTGGAATTCGAGCGAGAAGAAGGAAAGCATTTCTCGCTCGCGAACGAGGGAGAGAACTTGTAGTTCTTTTCTCTTCTCGCTCGCGCTCGCATTTTCGTTCGCGTTATTGCTCCCGCCGCGAGCGCTCGCGAGCGCCTCGTGCTAGCCGTTCGTCCCAAACTAGCAATTTGTTTATCAGGCTTATTAATGCAAACCAGGTGATGGTATAGAGGTGTAACTTCAATCGCTGTGTTGTTTTTTGCTCGTTTCTAACACGTTCAACTTCTCGCGAACGGGCAATTCTGGCTCGCGAGAAAGCCCGTTCGCGAGCGGTGGAGAGCACGGGCAATCGGTGACTTTCTCTCGGCAGCTCGAGACTTGTGGCGAGAACTCGAGAGAGAGAATTTTTTCTCGGGAGAGCGCGAAAATACCAACACTGCAAAAATGTGACAGGTAGGGGTGGAGTATATATTTTAAAGTTACATAATTTTTAATAATTTGTATCTTTTTTTTAAAAAAATGATGAAGATTTATTTCACTTACTTTCAGCATTCTATCATACAAGCCCAGTTTTTTTTTAATTCTTTCCAAAACATAAAAAAATTGTGATCTTTTAGTAAGGCCGTTGCAAATATTTTTCAAAGTTTATGGAAATTAATAATTGCAAAACAACTGGACAAGTATGTACTGCATTTTAAAACACTTTTTTCATTCAAATGTTGACACAATTTCAATATTTTGACTGTTTTACTTGTTATGCCCTCCCTCCCCCCTCGATTTTGATCAGAGTCGAGGGACATAAACTACAAAAAATATTTGCAAAGCCTGAGCATTTTTTAAAACACTATAAACTGTTAAAATGCATGACAAAAAGTACACCCAAAATTCACAGTCGAGATAATCGTTCTCTCAAAATTTATTGAGGGATCAGTGCCAAAATCGATAGAATAATGGTACCAACTCACACCATCATAACAAATGAGTTCATTCGTTAGTTGAACCAATAAATTTCCAACAAGTGTCATACATCGGCTTCTGACCTCTCCTTGGTCACCAAGCTGTGGTGGCCGAGGCAGTTAAGTCATTGGAATGGTATGTCAAAGGTCTCTGGTTCGATTCCCGTAGTCAACACTTTTAGTTTTTTGTTTGACGGATGAACTTTTTTTGCAAATGAACCTCGAGAGAATAGTTCTATCGCCCATCTCGAGCTGTGTTCTCTGTGTCCGTGAATGGTACCACTATTCCCTCGACTCGAGACTATCATTATCTCGGACTAGCGCTGCCAGTTTTGGGTGTATGCAGTCCATGTAAAATGTGTAGTCGACGAAACAAAATTCAGCAAAATATTCCAGATCAAACTCATACTGTTGGAACCCTAACATCTCTAGTGTTCCACGGTACAAACAAACGCCCCCGACAGCAGTGTGGTGAATTCGTAGAATATAGAATATTTTTTATAGGCCCTTTTCAATTTAAATTTTAGAAGTCATCCTTTTAACCTGAAATTTCTTCCTGCTGTTTATTCGACCGTATCAGTAAATTTTAGGTCTGTTTGGAAATCAAAACACTTGCATGTTCTGAGGGCACACAAGTGCTTTGATTCCCCAAACAGACCGAAAGTCAAACTTAACCTAAAATGAAATTTCTCACCGAAAGGATCCCAAGTTCAAACAATTAAACGAAACTATTGGCACTACGCCCCCCGGGGCATGGCCTTCATCTAACGTGGGATTTCTGCTCCAGCGCCTCTGACGAGACAGGAGATACCGGGACCGACGTTTTACTTCACCATCCGATAGAAGCTCAGTGGATAAGGCGGGAATCGAACCCGCGTCTCATAGCATCATCGGGATCGGCAGCCGAAGCCGCTACCCCTGCGCCACGAGACCCACAGTTTTCAAACAATTACTCCATCTAATTAATATTCTCACCACACAATCACGATTAACTCCCCAATTGAGTCCACACTTCCTTCTCCCTACACCGCAAAATCATCCATCGGCATAATTTCCCCGAATAAATCATGTTTCCCCTACCCCATCTTCCGGGGAAATTCCACAATAAAAGGATTCGCCCATTCGTCGTCATTGCTCGTCGGAGAAAGCAAATTTCTTGCAGCGAAAAGTTTTCCCAAGTAAACCAACTCTCTCGCCCCGAATCGAATCAAATTAGCGATGCTTACACGACTTGGAACGCGCGATGTGTTTGCTTTTCCGGCCATAATTGAAGCGGAAAAAGTTTTCCTCACTCAATGCGAGATTCGATTTTCCAGTACTTTGCCAGTCGCCGTCCGCAGGTATCCAAAGTGCACGGAAAGTGATTCTTTAGCAAGGGGCGCAAAACTCTTTCTCCCCTCGAAAGAAGCGAAGCTGTTTTCCATCGAAATTTGGGCCAGCAGGGAAAACTTTGCGCTTTCCCGAACACTGCAAATGTTTGCCCACTCTGGGGGAAGTTTTGCCGGAGCGTGCAAGTTTGCTCTGCCCCGTAATGAGATCGATTGTATTCACAAGGATGTTTATTAAAGTTGGCGAAAGTTGTGATCGAGTTTTGCGGTGAAGTTCGGCATCGGATTTTGCAACTGTTCCGATGATGTTTGTTTAGCGAAGGTGGTCGGAAAGCTTTTGTAGAGATATTTGAAGTTTTGAGAAAAAATCTATGTTTTTTAAAGTTGTTTGTTATCCATTTTTTGCACTATTTTACAGTTCCTATTGTTACGGTAACTTGCTAAATGATGATGCATTTCGGCAAAAATGAACTTTTTTCGAAATCTAAATCTAGAATTATTTTTAAGGGAGATGTTAGTCAACAACAAAAATATTACCATATTTCGACTGCCCTTGAATCTAAAATTTTGCTCAATTAGAGGGTGACGATTCTCGAAATTTTGAATTTCCCTGGAATTCCTAAGACCCGGGAATTAATTTTGTTTGGCAAAATAATTGATTTGCTGACAGAAATTCAAAAGTACTAGAACAAATAAATCACATTTGTATGAATTTAATATCGTTAATTATTTTTATTCAACACAATGAAAGTGTAATATCGACATTTGAATTACTCTGCGGAAAACTATCTAAGTGATGAAAATCTTCCCAAATCTTCTGGTATCAGCTAAATTCAATGGCTTGTTGGGAGTCAAAACTGTACCGAATTTTGTTTTTTTTTCAATTCTAAATTCTCACTAAATAAGTTTTCCTGAGTTTAAAGAATTTGTAGACATCCAGATTTTTTTAAATATTGGACCAATGAAACAAAAAAAAATATTGGATATTTAAAAAAACTCTAGACATCAACTTTTCATTTGATTTAAAAAAAACAAAAGTTTAAACATCAATTTACAAGATCAGAATTATTGCTATAAGATAATAAGAATTTTAAACAACGTTTCAACTGTTATAAAGCAGTAAAGGAATATTTACAGTTAAAGGAAAACTGAACTGAACATGAACTGCAGACTTTCCTAAACATCGTTAAAAATGCCAAAAAAATTGCGTGATCAGACAAATCTCGTCTCGAAAAATGCCACCGGAATCAAACTCAAGCCGACTGGGTGAGAGGCAACCACGCTTACCCCTACACCACGGTCCGGACTAAAAATGCCATAGTTTGACTTAAATAATTATTGATTTTGGTACATTTTCGAAACATGCTTCCAAATTTGAAAATTACCTTAAAGAAAAAGAAGTCTACTTATTTCAAATACCTTGAAAAAAAAATATTGAAATTTTTTATTCTTTAAGTCTCTAGAAGATGTGCACCGTTATGCTCTTTCTTCAAATATGTGGATGTACCATCTTAAAAATGCATGAAAATTACTCAATTTATCTTTTTTTATCTGTTTCCTTAAAAATCATAAAACACACCCACTTTGACTTCTTATATCATTCTATATTATTTGCTCTTCAAAATCAAATTGAAACTTTCACGAAATTTGTAATCTTCAAACATATTTACAACTGACATTTTGAGGTAAACAAATCTCAATTATCAATTTCTAAAATTATTAACCTAATTACAGTCCGAACTGTCTCAGAGACCTTCGAGTTTCATAGCAGTTCTATTAAAAGTACCCGATGTTACGTTCAGATTTGCTAAAAATTTAGATTATCATGTAAAAGTTTCTTTTTTTCTCCTGTCTCGTCAGAGGCGCTGGAGCATAAATCCCACGTTAGAGGAAGGCCATGCCCCGGGGGGCGTAGTGCCAATAGTTTCGTTTCGTAAAAGTACTGATATTTAAAATTCTCAGGGTCGTTATACAGTAACTGTCTTTTTATTTTAGAAACATTATAGATAAACATTTTTTTCAATTTCTTTAGAACGAAAACATGAACAAACAAGGTTCATGTTTTCACAGACAGAAAAAAATCCGAAAACCTCGTCGATTGTTGAAAAGTTATTTTTGTTTGTTGAAAATTGCATGCTAATTAAATTTAGATAGAATGAAATTCACAAAATACTCTCCGCTTATTTTTGGTGAGGTAAAAATAATGATGGTATTTTTTGAACCATTGAAAAACTTCTTATTTGTACATGTAGTTTACAACAATAAATCAAAATATTTGGCATGCCATATTTGGAACCATTTGAAGCAAAACTTAAGAAAACTTTACTAAACTTTTTTTTCTCAATGACAAAATCTTATCGAACTACTCTCCCCTTTTTCCCCTCGAGGACAATTTCCATACCAAATAAATCTTGTTTGTATGGAGCATGGACAAACCTGACGCCCCCTCCCCCTTAAGGTGTTCTCGTGATTTATGGATAGTCCGCTATCAGTCAGATTTATTTATCTTTTTATATTATTTATTTGAATAATTTAAATAAACTGTCATGAATTTCAAAGAACAATCTGTTTTTCAATCATTTCCAATCTAAATTTCAAGTCAAATCTAACACCCATAAAAGCGTACAACAAATCCCACCCAACTCTTCTAATCTCCCAGAACGTCACACGAGCGACCTTAAATCCCACAACAAAAACGAACGAATCGAGCGTTGGAGAGCGAAAAATCTAACAACAAATCCAGGATGTTTCAACGGTGGGATTAAAGTGGCGCTTCTGTTTGATCCTTTCACCACACCAAAGCGCCCGACTCGAAATTCAACTCTACCCACCCCCTCCTTCTAAACCCCTTCCCATCCCTCCCACAGCGGGGGAAAATTCTCAACTTTCGAGAGTGGTATTATTATACAACTATAAAAAAATATACATACACACACTAAAACCGACAGGGCTGCCGCCAATTCTGGTGGTGGGAGGAGGTCGCCCTCCGTCATATGAAAATGCCAAAGTTGAACCCCAGACATGATCCGGGCTGGGTTGGTGCGAGACTAGTGAAAGCTGATTTTTGCCTAGTTTGTGGCGCTTTCTTTTTTGCTGTTGTTGCTCTGTCAATTTTTGTACCGGAAAAGAGGAGCAACAATCTGTTACAGATAGCTCAATTTTTTATGGGCAAGGTTTTTTTTTTTGGTTATACGATGCACTTTTGTTTTGGAGCGAAGTTATGATATTGTTGCGAATAAAGAAATATTCTCGAAATTATTGGTTCATGAGGGCCTCTGGATCCGACGTTGACATTGCAAATTGGGTCCTAAAATGAAGCTTAGATTGCTGATATTATTGTTTACAGCGATAAAGCTTATTTTTCTGAGTACAATGACCCTTTGTACGAGCACAAAGAGTTTAAAATGGATTTTTAAATCAATTTTGAAAAATTAACCTCGCGGTCCATCTTGACAGAAAAGCTCCTACTTGACAGCTCGTTCCAAGGGGACCATAGTTGATCCATCGAAAAATGTTGTCCTGTCAAAAAAAAATTTGCATTAAAATGAAAAAAAAAATTGCATTAAAATTTTAATCGTGTTTTTTACCGTTGTACATAAAAATTGACATAGGACTTTAATACCCAATTGCAAAATTCGAGACACTGATTTTACAAAAATATTTATTCTAGTTATTGCAAATGTTAACCAAGTTAGTATTCTTGGATTTTAACATTTCCAATATTAAAAAAACCATATTGAAAAAAATTGTCGAAATGCTAAAGTCTCGAAAAAACGCGTTGAAGTTAGCACACAATGAGCAAAGTCAGTTCAAAACAACCATAAATATTCTTTGGGGATGTCCCGCACCTAACCAAAAACTTGGAGTTTATCCAAGTTTTCCCCTCCTCAAAAACAAAAAAAAAACTTCCTCGAAGGGCAGCTCAACGACAACAAAAACATCCATCCCTAATACAACGAACGCTAGAGGAATCGGAGGAAGTCTGCAATAAAAACACAAAACCAACTTACGATTAGCGATTCACGGCGCGAACTTCCTTCCCCAGCATCAGCATCAGTATCATCACCGTTCAATCAATTTTCTTTCGTGTAGACTTTCACTGAATGAGTTTCACGTAAACTTTCCCGAAAAAACAACATCGGAACAACTTTTTCTCTTTTCGGAACTACTCCGGAATCGGTCCGGAGACACCCTGAAACTGACACTTTTTCCTTTCTCCGAGGTTCTTCCTCACTTTTTTTTTGTCGACAACACCTTAATTATGTTTTGAACTTTTTCCGAAAAACATCAATTCTTCACAAAACTTCCCCCTTTCGGAACACTTTACACCTTCTGGAATGCTGCCTCTTCACCATGGTCACCCAGCTGACTTGCACGGACTTGGCGTCAAGATCTGGTTCTCATCGTACACACCCTGCTGCTAGACTTCTCGATCGCTTAACCATCCGACACTGGCATCTGTCGCAGCTTCCTCGATTCCATCACACCAGTCACACACTTCCGGTCACAATCCCCCGATCCGATCAAACACTCCCAACACTCAGCCCAGGTTCCTTAAGGTGCTGGTCCTGTCTCCTTCCCCCCTCTCACACTACCTTGTCCAGAAGGTCAACCACAAAAGTGTGTCCACTACGCGCCCGTAATCCGCGCGACCTGCTCGCGTAACGCTCGTCCTCGTGTTCAGCACACGCGAAAGCACAACCTGTACTGAACCGCTCGGAGTTTTCCAGCAAACTCGCCTGCGAGATGAACACACCTGAACGTCGAGCAGTCCGAACGGGGCCCGAACGCCGAACGGTTCACCCGACCCGACTCGACTCGGCCGAAGCTTCTTTATCAGCCTCTCCAGAAGCCCACCCGAGATGTGTCAGCTTTTATCAGCATCATCCATCTTGGCGAATCGCGGCGATCCCGCAAGTTCCCGGAGTCGTTCTTCAAAGTTCCCGCAAACTTCCTGCGCGCGGATCTTCCTCCACACTAACAACTCTCCACTCAAGTTCCCAAACTAACCTTCCTCACCGATAATCTCTCCACCTGGCGGGAGGGAAAAAAAACCTCCGGAAAACGCCCAAAGTTAGACCACCGCGCGTAACATCGGCCCTCACTCTGACGCCCAGCACGTGTCGCACCCAACTGACGACCCAGGGCCGAACGGGCCACCGTCCGAGGGCTCCATCGGAGATGAGTGAGCGCGAAGCCTTCGGCCCATCTCACGTCTCACGGTGGTTCGTAAAAGCTTCGGCCGAAAGCTCCCCAAATCGGCGCACGCGCCCCACCCGCTCTCACGCACACCGCCAAAAAGCTCGACGAAGCATGCGCTCGGCCTACCGGGCCTTCCAGGTCCTGCTCTCGGAGTGTGTGCACGCACAAACGTCATCTCGAGTGTGCAATTCCCCGGGTCCAGGCGACGGCGACGACCATCCAAGTAGCTGATGGCTCTGTTTTTGCTCCGTGTGTAAAGGTGTGTGCAGCATGCCAAATCCGCCAAAGTTGCTCCACATTTTATCTATTCATGAGGGTGTTACAAGCGGCGTCGCGACGGAGGAGGTGCGGGGAACCCCCGTTTGACCTTTACTGTCGTGTTTGACAGCTGTAATTTACGACTCTTATATGTCAGTCTAGATTGCTTTGACAGATGACAAACGTCAATCACTTTTTGACAGCGCCAAAACCTCACAATGACGTTTCGTTCAACTTGTTTTTCAAACTGTCAAAAAAGTTTAAACCGCGTTACGGAATTTGTGAACGCCTTCACAGCATCCTGCTCGCACTCTCTTTCACCTTTCTCACAAATCGCACACTGTTTGTCACACGTTCTGTTGTTTTCATCACGGTGAGAATCGAGTGTGAGTGTGAGTGTGTGTGTGTGTGTGTGTGTGTGTGTGTGTGTGTGTGTGTGTGTGTGTGTGTGTGTGTGTGTGTGTGTGTGTGTGTGGGAATGAGATCACGAAACACTCTGAGTCCACAGATAGTGAGAAGGTGTGAAAGTAATGAGAGCTAAAAAGAGCAAGAGAGAAGGATGCAAGTGAGGTGCGAGTGAGCTGTGAAGGTGAGAACAGCTTGTTTGTGTGTTTACAATGTTGCACCGAGTACTGTGACACTCTTTTAAGAGAGTGATAAGATGCACTGGGGAATGATGAAATGGTTTGTAACGGAATTACTAGAATGGGACTTTTGGGTTTTTGAGAAATCATCTCTGCAGCATTTAGCCGTATATCTTCTGCCTTACTGACTTAAGGTAAGGCATTAGACGCAGATCCGTCCGTTTGTTCATCACATATTTAGAATTTAGATATTTCATAAAAAAATAATATCCGGCAGGACTGCCATGACATTTCAAACTTTTAAAACAGATTTTTTTGAAAACCTCTTTCCATAGTTTCAAAGTTAGGGTTCTAACCATATATATTTTTGACTTTTTTTAATTGCAAGATTTGATTTTCAAAGTATTTTCAAATAAAAGGTAACCCGAATTCACAAAATTATTCTACCCGCTGTAAAATCCATTTATAAAACCTTCATAGATAAACAAGGCTTTACAAATGAATCACAACAAACTCCTCAAAGCCTTAATAAAACCTTTGTTAAAACCTAGTCAGGAGTTGTGGAAAAATGGCATTTCATACGTCTTCAAACGTCTTTTGCCAAACAGTTCTAACAAAAATAAGTCTTAATCTTACCTAATGATAAAATAGAGATGGTTTGCAAAAATGGCAATAATGCAATAAATTATATTGAAGGTAATTAATTTAATGTCAGAGCTTAATTCTCGCTTTTGGTGGCTCAACTTCAGCTGCGGTTAAAATGGTTGTAAGTAAGCATTGTGCATGCCTAATGGCAATTGACAGCTAAAACGCCCTTGGTTTTAAAAAAGTATGCGATAAAACCGTTTGGCTTTTATTGTCTCTAGGTTTTATGTTCGAGGCAACCTTGGTAGAACGAATTAATCAGCTCTTGCTTGTTGACCGAAATAAAACTATTCAACAATCAAGATGCTACTTGCTTACATGCCGAAAAAAAAAACAATGAAGCAATCAAGATGCCACCATAAAGCCTCCATAAAACTAGGTGGTGGCTAGTTGGTTTGAAAATGTAGCTTGGGTACCCAAGGTTTTATGCCTCGGACATAAAACCATGTGACGATAAGTGCCAAAAGGCTTTCAATAAGGTTTTATGACAGTTTTAAGAGAATCTTGAAACCCCAATGACAATGTCGTGCCAAACGCATGCTTTTTTAAAACCAAGGGTGTTTTAGCTGTCAAATGCTAATTGGCATTCAAAAAGCTCACGTAGAGCCATGAGTTCCTAAAAAAGCATTCAACGCGACCAATTAGCAATGCATGAATGTGGCCCTAAACGCGTGATTGACAAAAAAATAAAAAAGTATTAAATTTGATTAAAATTAGGCTGAAAACACGCACTCTTGAAATTTTTAGCATTGCAATAGAAGCAGGGGTGTGTTTGATGGGCTTGAGCTAGGTAGATGCGCATTTGGCTGAGGGCGCCTACAGTGCATATATGATTTTTAGGGCGCTGACAGTCACTAACTGATATGTGAGGCGCTTATAGTGGAAACGTATTTTTAAACTTAAAAATAAAACAAAATCCTAAAGTACCTAAACATACACATGGTTCTTGATGGTTAATAAACAAAGCGTAGATTAAATTAAAAATTAAAAAAAAAATATGGTAAATTTACCTATTTTAACAAAGTAGTACATATATAACTTAAGTTTAATTTTTGGGATTAAAGATTACTATTTTTGCATAAATTTTATTTTTGGTACGATTTCTGCTGATATTTTTTTCTGTGATTTTGAATCAATATTATTAGAAATTAAAAAAAGTCTTGTCGCAAAAAGAACGATACACGCCTGTGAATCCGTTGCCGAAACCGCAAGGTTTAAGAGGGCTAGATTATAAGGTGTTACGTCGATTCAACATTATCAGAAATAAAAGTTATTTTATGTTTTTGATTTTTTTTTTTCATTCAAAAATGTAAGCACCTTCCCGCAAATTTATTTTAGGAAAACATAATAAAAAGAATTTCAAAAATTCTTTAACGGTTAGTAAGGTAATTCGCTTGGCTAAACACTTGCTTGAAAGTGTCAAAGATTTCAAGAACCTATAGGTTTGAAAACATTATTTAGTAAACTTCAAATATAAGATCAAAACAGACAAACAGTGACTTTTGCCCTTAACATACACAAACTTCACATTATTTTTGAAAATTCATAAAATTGACTCTAAACCTAGTCGTAAACCCTTTCTTTGTCCCGTCCTACTCGATAATGAAAATGCCCATCCCCCAACAAATAAAAATGTTTTGTCTGCAGCGTGGAAAAACGCAACCCATTGCAATGAAACAATAGAATCTTTTAGTTATTTAAAATTTTTAAGGTCGCACCTATCATAAAAGATAACTCTATCTACACATAATTAAATTTGATCCATTTTGGAATTGATAATAAAAACTGACTCTCACGTATTCAATCCAGAAGTCAGAATTATATATTAACAGGGTATCCAGATCCACGGTAAGTTTCGGAGAACAAATCTAAGATAAAAGTGAATATTTTTTATCGATTTTAATGTATATTTCTATGGAAAAATCACATGAAATTGATAGAAACACGTACATTCATATTTATCAAATTTGTCATGAACATGCCTGGAATGACTTGAACGGGACCATCCATAAACCACGTGGTCACTTTAGGAGGGTATGGTGATTGTCCACGATCCATACAAAAAAGTTTTTTTTGTATGGACAATTGTCCACAAGGGGAGGGGGGAGGGTGGTGGAGGTAACAGATTCCCAAAAAAGTGTCCACGTGGTTTATGGATGGTCCCAACTTGAAAATAACATATAAAAAATCCTTATTCAGCTATCCGAAAAACACAATTACTTAATAAGGAAAGGAGGCAGAATTCTTAAAATAAAGGAATTTCGTACTTTTTTTATTTCAGTGTATGGCTTTTGAACTTTAACTTTGCAATCAAATCGGAGAAAAAGATTGACTAGCTCTCAATAGAATAATCTGATGCGATTTAGTATTACATAAAGCGTCCAATTTCCCAGGGTTACAAAATTCCCGGAAACGGTAAATTTTAAATTTATCCAAAATTGTTCTTATATTGGTTCTGGTTAATATTCTTTAACAAAATTGTATAAAATAGCAACATAAATGATCAAATTAAGTGCGAGGGTCAATTAATGTCTTAACTTCTTGCAAAAACATTTTCAAGAAAATATATTGATATTCTAAATCTAAAGACTATTTCTAAATTTACTAGTATTTTTTTTTTTGCAGTGATATTTTTCCAATCACAGTCTTTTGACGGCGAGTAAAATGAATCCATGCTTCAAAACCATAACATTGCTATACATTATGGTTCTGTGAACAGTTTGAGAGAATATGATAAAGAATAATATTGAGCCGACGTTGAAATGAAAATAAAAATAATGAAGAAAATATGGATTTGTTGGCAAATCTTTTTTCTTGAACAAATCTTACTTCTTTGAGCTCATAAATAAATAGATAAGCATTGGATTCACCTTAAATATCAGCTTTTTCACTTGAAATATCATTTTCATAAAATCACCTTCTACATAATACGGAGTAGTTTTTTTTAATGATTCAGCTTAATAAATGATTTCGTCTAAAAGAATTTTCATAGCAATAAAAGAAGTTCAGTTCATATTAAATCTCTTACGCCCTTGTTAGCTCAAGTTTTTTCTTGATATTAAACTGTTAACACTTTTAACAAATTTGCCAATTTTTTTATTTGGAATGACCCTCTCTGAGACATCAATTGATATTTTTTCAATTTTCATCCAATTTGGCCATGGTAAACAAAACCGTAAAAAACATAATTTGATCTTGGCAGAACAGGATACCTAAGTTTCAAAGGATATAACAACAATTTTTGTTTAAAAAGCTAACCAGAATTATAATAGTTAATTTTCATTTCATAATATCGTAATTTTTGTTGCTCAACGAATAAACAAGATCCCAGTTGTGAAAGCTTCAGAAACTAATATTTTTTGAAATATTTATACTTTGATATGAAATTTTCAGGCGAACTGAATGGTTATAAGAACAATAAATCGAAATGAATAAAATAAAATTAAGTTTTTCATTACTCTGTCTATTTGATGCACGGAATGGCGGTTTATGCTATGTTAAAGTTTCTGATTTACGTTCAATCTCCCTCCCCTTTTTCTTGAGTTAAAATCCACCTCTCTTTGAAGACCCTCCCCCTCCAATTAAAATTTGATTTTTGCGGTATGGTGTGAATTTTAGACGGTTTATTTTATGGAACATTGTATGGATTCTCGTCCACGTTTTTGGTTGATCCACTTGCAAAATTCACGTTTTCCACGATAAATTCTTCTAAATCAAAATCACTATGTAACCGATTGTCGTTAGATTACTTAAAATATGAACTTCTTCTATGGGCTTTTGTATACCTCGTTTTGAAGCTACAGAACAGCATGCGTAGTTTTTCCTCTGTGGTTTTTAACTGAGTTGATCATGTGATGGTTCTGCAATGTTGTAATTCTTACAAATATACTCGAAAGCAGTTCTCACGTTTTCAGAATAGTGCTTCGTTATATCATATTATCCATACTTTCAAAAGAAAAACAACGAACTGATATGAATATTCGACGAATCGTTTCTGTAAATACTTGAATAGGAATTTCTAATTTTATTAAACGTACCTAAGTACCAACATAGTCATGAATATCAAATCAATTTCAAAACATACATAGCAGGTACGTCATTTCTGCCTCCGCAGGTAAATAATGCGATTTTAACCAAGCGTATACGCGAAATCATTAATTTTCTTGCATGAATCAAAATGTTCAAAATGGCATAACTCAAAAAGTGCACATAAGTGCACTTTGAAATTTGGAGACAAGTTAGGACATGGTTCAAATTTTAAGCTGCAAAATTTTCAGATCGCACAAATGCACACAAAAATAGTACTCCATTAACAAAGTTGAAAAAAACTAAATTTTGAATAAAAATCCATCTTTTTTGATTTTTATTCTTTTTTTTAGCCTGTAAAAGTGTGTTTTGTAAAATGTTATTGAAAAGTTGAATCAATTACCTTTCTGAATATATATAATGATGCAGGAAAAAATACATAAACAGCTACACAGTACAACTATGAAAAATAATCATTTTTTTGTCAAAAAACATGTTTTTTCTTACAATTTTCGCCTTTGAAGGTCTGCAATTTAGTGAATTTTGAACCTACAACTTTCAAACTCCGGATTTTTCTTAGTTAGAATGTTTATTTTCGAAAAAAAAAATACCAAAAAATAATTAGAGTATGTCGGTTTTTCGATTTATGGCCGCCTGAAACCCCATAGTGCTGTGATTGTTCATGTGACTGTGCTTTGGGGTTTGTTTACGTTTTTAATTGATTATTGTGAGTGTGTGGCAGGGGCAAGGACGTGACAATGTGACATTGCTTTTATCCTTTAGGGGTGTCTGTGACAGAAGGAAGAACCTTTCTCTAGTTATTTCGGAGGAAGTAATCTATTGGGCGACTCGCGAGCAGTTTCCCGGTGAAGGTGGAAAGTGGAGTCCATCTGAATCGATGGTACAAACTGGTTCGAAATACTTAGTAGGAAGAAGTATTTCAACGGTTTTTTTACTCAGATAAGTATTATTTACTTTCCTTTTCTATTTTTTTATTATATCATATTGGATTATTTGATAAAAAAAACCCTGGAAATTCTGTTTGAAAATTGATACTTTGTGTTTTGTTTTCTTTAACAGGACCACAACCTGGGCATGTTTCGGGACATTCAGCATCTGGTATTTTGTTTAATTAGACAAATTAGCTGCGATGCAATCGTGTTTTGTTGGATGGATTTAAAGAGAATTAACCAGGTATGTACGAAAAATATTATTTTAAAGTGAACCTATCACTGTTCAAACTTCATTTTGTTACTTTTGCAAATATATTTTTTTTTCAAACCAAATCAATGTAGTCATAAATTTTATATTAATTGAATTGAAACACCAAGATATAATGATCACAGATGGCCTCGAAATTTTTTTTTCTGGGAAGTCACCAGAATATTTTGTGCGAATTATTGTTTCAATATTTTTAAAAGACGTTCTCGTAAAGAGATTTTTTTTTTTAAATTTCACGTTGTTGCAGTCTTATATTGGTATAGTATTTGTCCTAAACTGAGATGAGGAGTACTTTTAGAAACTGTTTAATTCAAAGAAAGATTTTGGTTTTGAGCAAATAATTCAACTGAAGAAAAAACATCACCTTTCTTCAATATTTGATGTGCTTTTATTATTTCAGTGTTTTAAAGAATTTGGGCATGAATCGTTTATAAATAGATTGTTTTAGAAGTAGATTATGTAAAAGTCAATGTAACTTTTGCCAACAAAAAGTTGTTTATATTCCATTGAAAAACTGATGATCTATGTAACTTGCAATATCAAATAAAGTGAAATTTTATTTAAATATTTAATAAATCTCTTCAAATATTTTTTACATTTAAAAATACTGTTGACTTTCAGTACACAGAAAAAAATGATGGTAATATTCATCAAGGAATGGTGACAGATTTTGTGCCAAAATAAATGATTAGTTTTACCACAGAAAATGATGAATTTTCATCAGTTTTTGATGAATATTCATCAGGTTCACATTTTTAAACATTTTTTATGTAATATAAGTCAAAAAATCCGATTTAATCCCACCTGGGGTGAGATAGAGCCTTTCTTACAAAAGGAAGTTAACGGCAGTTGATTTTTTTTTTCAAAAAAATAGCAAAATAAAGAATGAATGGTCCATTCATAATACAATTCTAAACTCAACCTTATTTTTTCACATAACTTATAAAGCGCTGGTTTTTGCCCCATTTGCCATGGCCGGTTGTAAGCTGTGCTCGCACACAAGCATTTTCGATTTTTAAAATCAGAACAAATTATTTTTGAGGCAGAGAATTAGCTCACAAATTTCGATGTTCGTAATGTTTTCTGCATATCGCTAAATTGTTCGTATTCTCTGAGTGTTTTTTTTTGCACTTTTCAAAATATTAAAAATTAACGAGAAAACAAAATAATTCCGTCTTGCTCCAATGCGTTAAAGTGGTTACAAAATGACTGGCAGAAAGTGTTTCAACACCCGAGAATTTGCCGTGTTGTAAACAACGATGTAACGGTAAAGCCGCATAAATGTTCTTGAAAGCTTTGAAACGCCTACTGTAATTCACTAAACTGTCATTTAGGCGTTAGGCAAAATTGTGAGCTTTCAATAAGCAAGCATTTAGGCGTTTTTGGGATTGGGAAGCATACAACGACTGAGCGCTCGGTGGGACTTCACTACGACAAACGCAAAAAAAACGAAACTATTGGCACTACGCCCCCCGGGGCATGGCCTTCCTCTAACGTGGGATTTCTGCTCCAGCGCCTCTCACGAGACAGGAGAAACCGGGACCGACGTTTTACTTCACCATCCGATAGAAGCTCAGTGGATAAGGCGGGAATCGAACCCGCGTCTCATAGCATCATCGGGATCGGCAGCCGAAGCCGCTACCCCTGCGCCACGAGACCCACATACGACAAACGCAAACGTACCGAATAAACCACCTTGGTGCGCTGGTACGACGAACAAAAATACTAATACACAAAAAGGCTAGTACCGAAGCTAGAAAACCAAACCCGCGATGTGCGTTGTCACTGGCACATGGGAAGCTTAGACGTTTCCCAGAAATTCGTTCGCTCAGAGTTCGATCAGAGAATGAGCAAAACAAAAAAGAAAGGCAAAAGAATGAGCATGAGGCTTCAGAACAGATAGCTGCTTGCGTCAAGTTTGCGTTCACTGAAGCTTAGCATAGAAAATAATGATAGGCGATGTGTGTTGAACGAGCAATCGATAAAGCAACTTGCCCTAAAAGGGGGTAATCTAGTATCAAAACTCTATACGCGCCAGCATCACGCGCCAGCAGGGGTGTGTTTGATGGGCTTGAGCTAGGTAGATGCGCATTTGGCTGAGGGCGCCTACAGTGCATATATGATTTTTAGGGCGCTGACAGTCACTAACTGATATGTGAGGCGCTTATAGTGGAAACGTATTTTTAAACTTAAAAATAAAACAAAATCCTAAAGTACCTAAACATACACATGGTTCTTGATGGTTAATAAACAAAGCGTAGATTAAATTAAAAATTAAAAAAAAATTATGGTAAATTTACCTATTTTAACAAAGTAGTACATATATAACTTAAGTTTAATTTTGGGATTAAAGATTACTATTTTTGCATAAATTTTATTTTGGTACGATTTCTGCTGATATTTTTTCTGTGATTTTGAATCAATATTATTAGAAATTAAAAAGTCTTGTCGCAAAAGAACGATACACGCCTGTGAATCCGTTGCCGAAACCGCAAGGTTTAAGAGGGCTAGATTATAAGGTGTTACGTCGATTCAACATTATCAGAAATAAAAGTTATTTTATGTTTTTGATTTTTTTTTCATTCAAAATGTAAGCACCTTCCCGCAAATTTATTTTAGGAAAACATAATAAAAGAATTTCAAAAATTCTTTAACGGTTAGTAAGGTAATTCGCTTGGCTAAACACTTGCTTGAAAGTGTCAAAGATTTCAAGAACCTATAGGTTTGAAAACATTATTTAGTAAACTTCAAATATAAGATCAAAACAGACAAACAGTGACTTTTGCCCTTAACATACACAAACTTCACATTATTTTTGAAAATTCATAAAATTGACTCTAAACCTAGTCGTAAACCCTTTCTTTGTCCCGTCCTACTCGATAATGAAAATGCCCATCCCCCAACAAATAAAAATGTTTTGTCTGCAGCGTGGAAAAACGCAACCCATTGCAATGAAACAATAGAATCTTTTAGTTATTTAAAATTTTTAAGGTCGCACCTATCATAAAAGATAACTCTATCTACACATAATTAAATTTGATCCATTTTGGAATTGATAATAAAAACTGACTCTCACGTATTCAATCCAGAAGTCAGAATTATATATTAACAGGGTATCCAGATCCACGGTAAGTTTCGGAGAACAAATCTAAGATAAAAGTGAATATTTTTTATCGATTTTAATGTATATTTCTATGGAAAAATCACATGAAATTGATAGAAACACGTACATTCATATTTATCAAATTTGTCATGAACATGCCTGGAATGACTTGAACAGGACCATCCATAAACCACGTGGTCACTTTAGGAGGGTATGGTGATTGTCCACGATCCATACAAAAAAGTTTTTTTTGTATGGACAATTGTCCACAAGGGGAGGGGGGAGGGTGGTGGAGGTAACAGATTCCCAAAAAAGTGTCCACGTGGTTTATGGATGGTCCCAACTTGAAAATAACATATAAAAAATCCTTATTCAGCTATCCGAAAAACACAATTACTTAATAAGGAAAGGAGGCAGAATTCTTAAAATAAAGGAATTTCGTACTTTTTTTATTTCAGTGTATGGCTTTTGAACTTTAACTTTGCAATCAAATCGGAGAAAAAAGATTGACTAGCTCTCAATAGAATAATCTGATGCGATTTAGTATTACATAAAGCGTCCAATTTCCCAGGGTTACAAAATTCCCGGGAAACGGTAAATTTTAAATTTATCCAAAATTGTTCTTATATTGGTTCTGGTTAATATTCTTTAACAAAATTGTATAAAATAGCAACATAAATGATCAAATTAAGTGCGAGGGTCAATTAATGTCTTAACTTCTTGCAAAAACATTTTCAAGAAAATATATTGATATTCTAAATCTAAAGACTATTTCTAAATTTACTAGTATTTTTTTTTGCAGTGATATTTTTCCAATCACAGTCTTTTGACGGCGAGTAAAATGAATCCATGCTTCAAAACCATAACATTGCTATACATTATGGTTCTGTGAACAGTTTGAGAGAATATGATAAAGAATAATATTGAGCCGACGTTGAAATGAAAATAAAAATAATGAAGAAAATATGGATTTGTTGGCAAATCTTTTTTCTTGAACAAATCTTACTTCTTTGAGCTCATAAATAAATAGATAAGCATTGGATTCACCTTAAATATCAGCTTTTTCACTTGAAATATCATTTTCATAAAATCACCTTCTACATAATACGGAGTAGTTTTTTTTAATGATTCAGCTTAATAAATGATTTCGTCTAAAAGAATTTTCATAGCAATAAAAGAAGTTCAGTTCATATTAAATCTCTTACGCCCTTGTTAGCTCAAGTTTTTTTTTCTTGATATTAAACTGTTAACACTTTTTAACAAATTTCCCAATTTTTTTTTATTTGGAATGACCCTCTCTGAGACATCAATTGATATTTTTTTCAATTTTCATCCAATTTGGCCATGGTAAACAAAACCGTAAAAAAACATAATTTGATCTTGGCAGAACAGGATACCTAAGTTTCAAAGGATATAACAACAATTTTTGTTTAAAAAGCTAACCAGAATTATAATAGTTAATTTTCATTTCATAATATCGTAATTTTTGTTGCTCAACGAATAAACAAGATCCCAGTTGTGAAAGCTTCAGAAACTAATATTTTTGAAATATTTATACTTTGATATGAAATTTTCAGGCGAACTGAATGGTTATAAGAACAATAAATCGAAATGAATAAAATAAAATTAAGTTTTTCATTACTATTTTTTGAAAATTTAAAAAATGTGCCAAAAAGTTAAGAAAATTATGAAACTATATTATGTGCAATTATCGTTACTATTAACGGCATTGCTTTATTGAGACAAAAATTGATATCAAAATTTTATTTAATTTCTTTAAAAAATAAATATGAGCATTCAAAATGTCTCAGTTAACGCTTCCTATTGTGTAACTAAGCGAAATTCGCATATCTCAGCTAGTAACGAACAAATACTGATATTTTATTATGAGAACTTGTTCCGAAAATTGTTCTTAGAGATCTAATTGATAAAGTCTAGATTATACAAAGTGGAATCAAATTAGATAATTTAGAAGAATATGTGCAATTTGCATAGATTATGTATATGTATTAGGATGTAACAAAAATTACATTTTGGCGGACATTCAGAGGTTTGTTCCGTGGTCATACTGAGCTCAAATTCCAAATATGAGCTTGATTGGATGTAACAGGAGCTGGTGCTTTGCATTTGAATTTTAAATGGGATTTAACCCGTAAAAAGATTTTTTTTTTCAAAAATGTAATTTTTTAAGGCACTTGGCCACTGAAGCGCTTATTTTCAACATCACTGGCGTGTAGGCCCGATTCTTGCACATCTTTTGGTATATATAACATTGATTTTGGGGCACCCCGGAGCTCAGTACAGACCTTAAAAGTTTGGCATTTTTTCGAAAAATCGATCCCAGTATAATCAAATAGTATCTCGGACGCCGCGAGATGCGACGTATATCTTTTACGATTCAGTAGCCAAAGTGCTTAACAAATATAATAAGTATATTGTTTCAATCAATTTTCAGTGACTTTCCAAAGAAAAATCTTATAAGATCGTTATAAAATTCTGAGATTCTTAGAAGAAGTTGCACTTGGCGCTAAATATTATATTTCAATTTAACCCTCAAAATTTCGGGAAATAGACTTTCTTACAAGGTGCAAAATATCAGACCTACCTTATTTATCTAGGAGAACTCTAAATAATCACACCGTGTACATTGTACACTGTATGACTTAATAAAAATCAAACTATGTTTCATTTCCCATATCAGTTCTCGATCTATAAAGTAAACGAAATCATTTAGTAAAGTCCTCTACTAGAATAAAGTTGCCACATAGAGCGATTTATTTTGAGTCCCTATCACTTCAAAAAACTTTAACCAGAAGCGAAGATCTCTTTCATCAAAAAATAAAACAGCAATAAAAAATTAATATTAATGGTACTGATTTCAAAAGTATTCTTTTTTCAAAGCTTAGGGGTAAATGTTCCGAAAAACTCTACCTGTCAAAAATCATCCTCTGTTAGAGGATTCAAAGAGTAAGTCAGCCTACACAAGTCATCTGTTGGAAACATGTTGACAAAGCGATGCATAAAGTTTGCATGCCCTGTGAGGCTGTTGCTGCGAAGTGGTTGTTCAAGAATGCTACACCGTTAAATACTGTAAGCACAGAATTAAAGGATGAATAGCACGTATTTACAATATGAAAGATGATAATGTTCTCATAAACATTGATGATCGTGCCAAAAATAAAACGCATTACGCAAATGAATGACGAATTAGATTTTGCGCACTTCCAAACAAATAAAAAATAAATCAATGCGATTGTGCTTTTAAAACGAGCTCCAACATTTTTACCAATTCGGAGTATCGAATCACTGAAGGCTTACTCCTTCAATCTGAGAAAGTCATTTGAAATCATTGGTCTAAATTTGATACATTTTGGTGAGCGAGTCGGCTTCTCTCGCTCTTGGGAAACATATAGTTGCGTGCGCACAACAACCAAAAATCATTTAGTCAAATAAAAAAACAACCAAACCACAAAAAAACTTATGCATCGCAAGAGTGACAAAGCTAAATTTAAATAAAACAAACAACAAACCATCGCGCAGCGATCGCGCATCGACTTAGCGACTTTGCGACTGACTGCGACAGCACTACCTTGGAACATTGAAATGTTTGGTTGACTTTCCAGAAAGAGTGCATATGACTTGAAAAAAAGAAAAGGGCGCTTCAAAATTGAGCCAAGAAATTGGTGAAACTTGGTGCAAGCCCTTTTATGGTCAAAAATATCGTTTAACTTGAATATTTTTCCTTAAAAATAATTAAATTTAAGCAAACAGCTAAGTAGATGTCATCTACTCAAATCTACCCATAAGCACACCCCTGTTCAATTTTTTTCAGCCATAAGGGCGCCTCCAGTCAAATTTTCATATTGAGAAGTTTAATAATTTTTTTAAGTCGTAGGGCGCCTCCAGTCAAATTTTCATATTGAGAATTTCAATACATTTTTAAGTCGTAGGGGCCTCCAGTCAAATTTTCATATTGAGAATTTCAATACATTTTTAAGTCGTAGGGCGCCTCCAGTCAAATTTTCATATTGAGAATTTCAATACATTTTTTTAGTTCGTAGGGGCGCCTCCAGTCAAATTTTCATATTGAGAAGTTCAATACATTTTTTAAGTCGTAGGGGCGCCTCCAGTCAAATTTTCATATTGAGAAGTTCAATACATTTTTTTAAGTCGTAGGGGCGCCTCCAGTCAAATTTTCATATTGAGAATTTCAATACAATTTTTAAGTCGTAGGGGCGCCTCCAGTCAAATTTTCATATTGAGAATTTCAATACAATTTTTAAGTCGTAGGGGCGCCTCCAGTCAAATTTTCATATTGAGAATTTCAATACAATTTTTAAATCCTAGGGGTGCCTTCAGACAAACTTAATTTAAAATATCGCTCCTCGACTTGGCGACTTTGCGACTGACTGCGACAGCACTACCTTGGAACATTGAAATGTTTGGTTGACTTTCCAGAAAGAGTGCATATGACTTGAAAAAAGGGCGCTTCAAAATTGAGCCAAGAAATTGGTGAAACTTGGTGCAAGCCCTTTATGGTCAAAAATATCGTTTAACTTGAATATTTTTCCTTAAAAATAATTAAATTTAAGCAAACAGCTAAGTAGATGTCATCTACTCAAATCTACCCATAAGCACACCCCTGTTCAATTTTTTTCAGCCATAAGGGCGCCTCCAGTCAAATTTTCATATTGAGAAGTTTAATAATTTTTTTTAAGTCGTAGGGGCGCCTCCAGTCAAATTTTCATATTGAGAATTTCAATACATTTTTTTAAGTCGTAGGGGCGCCTCCAGTCAAATTTTCATATTGAGAATTTCAATACATTTTTTTAAGTCGTAGGGGCGCCTCCAGTCAAATTTTCATATTGAGAAGTTTAATAATTTTTTTTAAGTCGTAGGGGCGCCTCCAGTCAAATTTTCATATTGAGAATTTCAATACATTTTTTTAAGTCGTAGGGGCGCCTCCAGTCAAATTTTCATATTGAGAATTTCAATACATTTTTTTAAGTCGTAGGGGCGCCTCCAGTCAAATTTTCATATTGAGAATTTCAATACATTTTTTTAAGTCGTAGGGGCGCCTCCAGTCAAATTTTCATATTGAGAATTTCAATACATTTTTTTAAGTCGTAGGGGCGCCTCCAGTCAAATTTTCATATTGAGAATTTCAATACATTTTTTTAAGTCGTAGGGGCGCCTCCAGTCAAATTTTCATATTGAGAATTTCAATACATTTTTTTAAGTCGTAGGGGCGCCTCCAGTCAAATTTTCATATTGAGAATTTCAATACATTTTTTAAGTCGTAGGGGCGCCTCCAGTCAAATTTTCATATTGAGAAGTTCAATACATTTTTTTAAGTCGTAGGGCGCCTCCAGTCAAATTTTCATATTGAGAATTTCAATACAATTTTTAAGTCGTAGGGCGCCTCCAGTCAAATTTTCATATTGAGAATTTCAATACAATTTTTAAGTCGTAGGGGCGCCTCCAGTCAAATTTTCATATTGAGAATTTCAATACAATTTTTTAAATCCTAGGGTGCCTTCAGACAAACTTAATTTAAAAATATCGCTCCTCGACTTGGCGACTTTGCGACTGACTGCGACAGCACTACCTTGGAACATTGAAATGTTTGGTTGACTTTCCAGAAAGAGTGCATATGACTTGAAAAAAAGAAAAGGGCGCTTCAAAATTGAGCCAAGAAATTGGTGAAACTTGGTGCAAGCCCTTTTATGGTCAAAAATATCGTTTAACTTGAATATTTTTCCTTAAAAATAATTAAATTTAAGCAAACAGCTAAGTAGATGTCATCTACTCAAATCTACCCAAAGCACACCCCTGTTCAATTTTTTCAGCCATAAGGGCGCCTCCAGTCAAATTTTCATATTGAGAAGTTTAATAATTTTTTAAGTCGTAGGGGCGCCTCCAGTCAAATTTTCATATTGAGAATTTCAATACATTTTTAAGTCGTAGGGCGCCTCCAGTCAAATTTTCATATTGAGAATTTCAATACATTTTTTAGTCGTAGGGGCGCCTCCAGTCAAATTTTCATATTGAGAAGTTCAATACATTTTTTAAGTCGTAGGGGCGCCTCCAGTCAAATTTTCATATTGAGAATTTCAATACATTTTTAAGTCGTAGGGGCGCCTCCAGTCAAATTTTCATATTGAGAATTTCAATACATTTTTTAAGTCGTAGGGGCGCCTCCAGTCAAATTTTCATATTGAGAATTTCAATACATTTTTTTAAGTCGTAGGGGCGCCTCCAGTCAAATTTTCATATTGAGAATTTCAATACATTTTTTAGTCGTAGGGGCGCCTCCAGTCAAATTTTCATATTGAGAAGTTCAATACATTTTTAAGTCGTAGGGGCGCCTCCAGTCAAATTTTCATATTGAGAATTTCAATACAATTTTAAGTCGTAGGGGCGCCTCCAGTCAAATTTTCATATTGAGAATTTCAATACAATTTTTAAGTCGTAGGGGCGCCTCCAGTCAAATTTTCATATTGAGAATTTCAATACAATTTTTAAATCCTAGGGGCGCCTTCAGACAAACTTAATTTAAAAATATCGCTCCTCGACTTGGCGACTTTGCGACTGACTGCGACAGCACTACCTTGGAACATTGAAATGTTTGGTTGACTTTCCAGAAAGAGTGCATATGACTTGAAAAGAAAAGGGCGCTTCAAAATTGAGCCAAGAAATTGGTGAAACTTGGTGCAAGCCCTTTATGGTCAAAAATATCGTTTAACTTGAATATTTTTCCTTAAAAAATAATTAAATTTAAGCAAACAGCTAAGTAGATGTCATCTACTCAAATCTACCCATAAGCACACCCCTGTTCAATTTTTTTCAGCCATAAGGGCGCCTCCAGTCAAATTTTCATATTGAGAAGTTTAATACATTTTTTTTAAGTCGTAGGGGCGCCTCCAGTCAAATTTTCATATTGAGAATTTCAATACATTTTTTAAGTCGTAGGGGCGCCTCCAGTCAAATTTTCATATTGAGAATTTCAATACATTTTTAAGTCGTAGGGGCGCCTCCAGTCAAATTTTCATATTGAGAATTTCAATACATTTTTAGTCGTAGGGGCGCCTCAGTCAAATTTTCATATTGAGAATTTCAATACATTTTTAAGTCGTAGGGCGCCTCCAGTCAAATTTTCATATTGAGAAGTTCAATACATTTTTTTAAGTCGTAGGGGCGCCTCCAGTCAAATTTTCATATTGAGAATTTCAATACAATTTTTTAAGTCGTAGGGGCGCCTCCAGTCAAATTTTCATATTGAGAATTTCAATACAATTTTTTAAGTCGTAGGGGCGCCTCCAGTCAAATTTTCATATTGAGAATTTCAATACAATTTTTTAAATCCTAGGGGTGCCTTCAGACAAACTTAATTTAAAAATATCGCTCCTCGACTTGGCGACTTTGCGACTGACTGCGACAGCACTACCTTGGAACATTGAAATGTTTGGTTGACTTTCCAGAAAGAGTGCATATGACTTGAAAAAAGGGCGCTTCAAAATTGAGCCAAGAAATTGGTAAAACTTGGTGCAAGCCCTTTTATGGTCAAAAATATCGTTTAACTTGAATATTTTTCCTTAAAAAATAATTAAATTTAAGCAAACAGCTAAGTAGATGTCATCTACTCAAATCTACCCATAAGCACACCCCTGAATAGAAGTTTAAAAAAATAATTTGAAATTTTTTGTCAGAAAATTATTGTTTACTCGAAAAACTGTAATTACAAAAGAATTATTTTTGAAGAAGCGAGTCTATCTCCCCCACATTTATCTTTAAAATTTCAACTGCAGCTGAATTTGATCCACCAATTGCGAGAAATAAGCCTTCAAATTATTTGAATTAAATCAATATCTATTATTTATCGTCGCCATCACCATTATATTGTTTGGCAAGACAAAGACTTGTGTTTTGCCAAAATAAAAACTTTTTTGGCATAAGATGTATGAAATGTCAGTTTTTCTATTCCTGACTTGGTTTTATGATGGTATTGCGGAGGTTGTTAGGATTTAGTTTAAGGCTTTGAACTCCAATGTAGGTTTATAAATAGTCCGTGGCAACCTTTCGCGGATGCTTTAAGAAGGGTTTTTATCGAGTTCTAGGAGCTTATTACGACTAAGTGGTTTAAATGTGAGTTTTGGATAATAAGTTTTATAGCAGTTGTAATGAAACAATTTTCCACGAAATCCGGTCTTTTTAGCAAATTTTAATTTTTGTATTTTTAATCTACTGAAACTTTTGGTGCCTTCGGTATGCCAAAAAGCCATTTTGCATCATTAGATTCTCCATATAATTTTCCATACAAATTTAGCAGCTGTCCATACAAAATGATTTATGAAAATTCAAAAATCTGTATCTTTTGGAGATTTTTTTGATCGATTTGGTGTCTTCGGCAAGTTGGCAGGTATTATGGATATGGACTACACTGAAAAAATGATACACGGTAAAATTTTTTAGTTATTTTATTTAACTTTTTTGTACTAAAACTCGATTTGCAAAAAAACACTATTTTTAATTATTTTATTTTTTAGTATGTTTAGAGACATCAAACGCCAACTTTTCAGAAATTTCAAGTTGTGCAAAAATCTTGACCGAGTTATGATTTTTAATAATACTATTTTTTTCAAAAAATCGAAATATGATCGTAAAAAAATTTCAACTTCTTTTTTCGATGTAAAATCAAATTTGCAATCAAAAAGTACTCCAGTAAAATTTTAATAAAGTGCACCGTTTTTAAGTTAAATCCATTTTTAGGAGACTTTTTTTAAAATAATTGTAGTTTTTCATTTTTTTGACAAAGAACTTTGTCCTATGGTTTCTATTACGTGGTGTCAATCCAAAATTTTCGCGAAGCGAAAACGTTACGTGACGAATTCCCCTCTCGGCAAATTTCCCCTCTTTTTGGTGCACGCTGGTTGGATGAACAAACGTTTCCCAATCAGTCAATCGAGAAGACGTGAGATTGATGTCATCTCCCCACTCCACCTCATAATTTTCGGATCGTCGACGAAGGGCAACAAACGTGATGCTCAATCGGTCCCGAAATTCATTCTATTGCTGGACGTCGACGAGAGAACATCAAGCAGATGGCCTGGTGGCCCGGTAGCAGACGGCCTGGAGGTCAGGGCAGATGGCTTGGAGGCAAGGACCAGCTAAGACATGCCAGTCGCGGGAGTCGATCATTGGAATTTGGCCACCACCTGGACTGGAGTGGCCGGAAGCCCCTGGATGTTCGATGGGGGACATTTGCCGAACCGTAAGAGTTGGGCAATATGGGTATCAAACTTTATGGTTTTGATACTGGACTGAAATTTGACATTTCGGCAGAAGTGGCCGCAATCCCGGCGTGGCCGGAGGCCGCTGGGATGTTCCGATGGGGGACATTTGACGAACCGTAGAGTTGGGGCAATATGAATTATCAAACTTTATGGTTTAATATGACATGAAATTGACATTTCGGCAGTAGTGGCCGCAATCCGGAGTGGCCGGAGGCCCCGCGGATGTTCCGATGGGGGGACATTTGACGAACCGTAAGAGTTGGGGCAATATGGGTATCAAACTTTAAGGTTTTTGATACTGGACATGAAATTTGACATTTCGGCAGAAGTGGCCGCAATCCGGAGTGGCCGGAGGCCCCGCGGATGTTCCGATGGGGGGACATTTGACGAACCGTAAGAGTTGGGGCAATATGGGTATCAAACTTTATGGTTTTTGATACTGGACATGAAATTTGACATTTCGGCAGAAGTGGCCGCAATCCGGCGTGGCCGGAGGCCCCGCGGATGTTCCGATGGGGGACATTTGACGAACCGTAAGAGTTGGGGCAATATGGGTATCAAACTTTATGGTTTTTAATACTTGACATGAAATTTGACATTTCGGCAGTAGTGGCCACAATCAGGAGTGGCCGGAGGCCCCGCGGATGTTCCGATGGGGGGACATTTGACGAACCGTAAGAGTTGGGGCAATATGGGTATCAAACTTTAAGGTTTTTGATACTGGACATGAAATTTGACATTTCGGCAGAAGTGGCCGCAATCCAGAGTGGCCGGAGGCCCCGCGGATGTTCCGATGGGGGGACATTTGACGAACCGTAAGAGTTGGGGCAATATGGGTATCAAACTTTATGGTTTTTGATACTGGACATGAAATTTGACATTTCGGCAGTAGTGGCCGCAATCCGGCGTGGCCGGAGGCCAAGATGTTCCGATGGGGGACATTGACGAACCGTAGAGTTGGGGCAATATGGGTATCAAACTTTAAGGTTTTTGATACTGGACACCAAATTGACATTTCGGCAAGTGGCCACGTCGGAGTGGCCGGAATTTTGACGAACCGTAGAGTTGGGGCAATATGGGTAATCCAAACATTATGGTTTTGATACTGGACATGAAATTTGACATTTCGGCAGAAGTGGCCGCAATCCGGGTGGCCGGGCCGCGGATGTTCCGATGGGGGACATTTGACGAACCGTAAGAGTTGGGGCAATAGTTATCAAACTTTATGGTTTGATACTGGACATGAAATGACATTTCGGCAGTAGTGGCCACAATCCGGAGTGGCCGGAGGCCGCAGATGTTCCGATGGGGGGGGACATTTGACGAACCGTAGAGTTGGGGCAATATGGGTATCAAACTTTAAGGTTTTGATACTGGACATGAAATTTGACATTTCGGCGAAGTGGCCGCAATCGGAGTGGCCGGAGGCCCGCGGATGTTCAGTGGGGGACCATTTTGAGCGAACCGTAGAGTTGGGGCAATATGGGTATCAAACTTTATGGTTTTTGATACTGGACGCAGAAATTTGACATTTCGGCAGAAGTGGCCGCAATCCGGAGTGGCCGGAGGTACGGATGTTCCGATGGGGGGACATTTGACGAACCGTAAAAGTTCAAGGGCAATATGGGTATCAAACTTTATGGTTTTGATACTGGACATGAAATTTGACATTTCGGCAGTAGTGGCCACAATCCGGAGTGGCCAGAGGCCCCACTGGATGTTCCGATGGGGACATTTGAAGCGAACCGTAAGTTTGGGGCAATATGGGTATCAAAATTTATGGTTTGATACTGCATCTTGGTAACTTTCAGTGGTGAAGGAAAGTCAATTGATTTCACTTCGATTTCTATTTCAGCTCCACTTGCAATTTCCGTCCCCCTAGTTCGATAGGACGGTTATTATAAGGGGGAAATTTGGACCGGACATTCTAATCGAAAATTTCAACAATCATTTTGCAAAGTTCTTTGTCATACTCGTCATGTGTAACATAACCACCTGCACCTTTTTTTAAATAAGTCTACATGTTTGCTAACTTCTGAAAAAAATATTTTTGGAAAGCTGAGAAAATTCTCTATATTTTGCTTTTTTGAACTTTGTTGATACGACCCTTAGTTGCTGAGATATTGCCATGCAAAGGTTTAAAAACAGGAAAATTGATGTTTTCTAAGTCTCACCCAAACAACCCACCATTTTCTAATGTCGATATCTCAGCAACTAATAGTCCGATTTACAATGTTAAAATATGAAACATTCCTGAAATTCTTCGATCTTTTCGAAAAAAATACTTTAAAAACTTTTAAATCAATCAACTAACATTTTAAAAGGGCCAAAAACTCAATATTACGCCCTTTTAAAATGTTTGTCTTGGTTTAAAAATTTGTAAAATATTTTTTTCGAAGAGAACGAAAAATTTCACGAATGTTTCATATTTTAATTAAATCAATGGATTCTTTGATAAAATAGTGGGCTGTTAAGTGAAGCAGAAAACATCAACCTGTTTTACTGCATGGCAATATCAGCAACAAGTCATCTCAACAAGTTCAAAAAAAATATTGAATTTCTCAGATTTTCAAAAATATTTTTAAAGTTAACAAACGTGCACACAAAAAATGAAAAACTGCTATTTTCAAAAAGTCATCAAAAATGGATTTAACTTGAGAAAACGGTGCACTTTAAAAAATTTTTCTGAAGTACGTTTATGATTGCAAATTTGATTTACATCGAAAAATGAAGTTGAAAAATTTTTACGAGCAATATTTCGATTTTTGAAAAATCAGTATTGATTAAAAAATCATAACTCAGTCAAAAATTTTTGCACAACCTAGAAATTTCTGAAAAGTTGGCATTTGATGTCCTCTAAAACATATCAAAAAATAAAAAATTAAAAATAGTGTTTTTTTGCAAATCAAGTTTTAGTGACAAAAAGTTAAATAAAAAATCACCAAAAAAATTTTACCTTGTATCATTTTTTTCAGTGTAGTCCATATCCATACCTACAACTTTGCCGAAGACACCAAATCGATCATTCCTCCAAAAGATACAGATTTTTGAATTTTCATACATCATTTTGTATGGACAGCTGCCAAATTTGTGGAAAATTATATGGAGAAGTCTAATGATGCAAAATGGCTTTTTTGAACATATGAAGGCACCAAAAAAGTTTCAGTAGGATAAAAATACAAAAATGGAATGACCGAAATCTGAGAGAAACTGCTCAATAGCTAAGATTAAGCCTAAAATGTTGCACAGTTACTAATTATGTGAATAAGTGTCAACGCAATAATTCAAAACTATCAGAAATTAATTGAAATTTAAACAAATTTTAAGACTAAATGATCTTTATTTGGTTTGAAATTCCAACATTTGTGTACAAAGTAAAATAAGTTAAAAGATCCTTTAAAAAATTTCTTTGTTTTAACTACCTGGAAGCTGTACAGCTTTGAGAAATCATGAGACAAGTGGAATTAATGATGATGATACAAATTGGGATGGGAATAACTGGCTTGTTCATATGCTGTAGAGCCATTTGAAGAATTTTAGTTAGGCTAATTGAACGAGTTGGACTAAGTTATTTTAAAGGTAAAATTACATTTAAACCATATGTTCAGAAGCCGTCGACTACCTATTTTTCCTAAAATTTTAGACGATAAGAATAAGTTTCAAAAGAAAGACAACAAAACTGTCCCCAGCTGAGCGCACAACGTTTAGAACCAAACTCATTTTTCATTTATTTTTTCCATTCTCCAGACAATCTGCCCAAATGTGTTTCCAGAACCTGGCCGGCAAGAGCCCTTCAAGCTGTCGTGTCGTGGCTGGCCGGTTTATTGCTGTTGATTAATAGTAATATTTGCGCCATTCGAAACAACTGAGCAAATAGACGAGCTTTTATTGAATAAAATTGTTGATTTTATTTCGTTTGCCGTTCCATTAGTTACCAGGTTCTGTCTGTGTGTGTGTCCCTCCCATCTTCGTGCTCTGGCCACGACGGCGACCAAAAAAAACGGCCAAAATTCACATCACCGCCAACGCAATTTGTTTGAGAGAATTGAAACCGGTGAAATTCGGTGTTAATCATTTGCCAAGCTTCGGCTAGGTTGCTCCTTTGGATGTCCTTCTTTGGTGGGGAACACCAGGCAACCGGGTTAGGCTACAGCCTCAGTCAAACGAAAGAAATTGGCGGGAAATTCTTTTTCCACCCACCTCTCCTCTAACAGCTTAAAGTTGCACTTTGCTTTGGCAGTATTTATTTTTACACTTGTGTATATTTGCTACCATTTATGCCCGGAAAACTTTCGTAGATAGGTATGTGAAAAAAAGTTAGAGCGCAGCAAAACTAGCAAGTGAGCAAATATTAACGATTGAGTAAAAATCGTTGGAGGCAAAACAGCGAATCAAAATTGATGAGTTTGTATTGGCACAGGAGGACCAGGAGTGAAATGTGGCGGAAAATGTTGCCACTTTTCGATTGACTTCACCTCATAGGGAAGTGGGAAGACGTTTTGCCCTCTAGAACAAGCTGCCAATTTGCAAGAATTGAGTAGGAGGTTGAAAAACAAATTTAACATGTCATAAATATTACAGTGAGCCTGACGCGAGCACATGCTTCTTGCAATTGTTGAAAATTGTTGGCAGGGATGGGCAGGGAAAACTTTGACCACAGTCCTTCTCATTGACAACGGTGTGACAAAGATGGGCAGTGTAGGTGGTTGGCGGAAAATGACTAGTCGGGATGTGATGCAACTTTGGGGTTGAAAAACGGAAAAAATGAGGTTGCAAATAAAATGTTCGGAGTATATTGCAACAATTCAAATCAAAATCTATTTCATATGTTTGATTTTAAAAATAAGTCTTACCTCTGATTTTTTGTTGAATTTTTAAGTAACAGTAACAGCCATTTTTAAAGAATCTGCAAACAAATGTTTTTAGACAATAATTAAAGGGCATGTGAACTACACTTTGATTGTTTTCTTGAAACATATTTTTCCCTTTTATGAAATAAAAAATATTCCAATATTTTAATGAAATTTGTATTGACAATTGGAAGAGGCTTGAATGAGTATATAAATAAAAGCATCGATTTGAACCCTAATTTTAACCCGTTCAGACACTTTTGTCTTCCTCACCTTACTGAGGAAAGGCTATAAAATCACTCGAAAATGAACTTTTAATTTGACCTCTAGATCTATCCTCATTTTTATGCATCGACTCAGAATCCTGCAACCTAGCCTGGTGTCTGTGTGTTGGCTGAATGCAGACATGTGTACCGAATCAATGTCACTGACTAAGCCGATTTTTGACCGTATTGGCCTCATTCGATTCGTCTTGGGGTCCCATAAGTCCCTATTGAAATTTATATATGATTTAGTAAAACTTTATTAAAATTTATGCTTAAAAACTGCTACATATAAATTTCACAATTTACCCAAAAAATTGTTGGGATTACGAATTTTCAAGATCTGACTTACCTATCTAAAATAACAGGCAGTTTAAAAATTATCTGAATTTACATAACCTCAAATGGTCGGGTATGATCATACGAAAAAGCCGTGTAGAGGGATGCAATTTTCACTCAAAGGCGATATCTGTATAATCTTGACAAAAGTCTGTAGGTAGTCTGTTTTTTACTCATCATATTATTATTAAGGACCAATGTTTTCTATTTGTTTTGAACCAACGAGTGGAATCTTTTTCGCCATTTCTGAAGCATTACTAGCAGTTGTTGCAATACTTTAAATATCTTTGCTTTAAAACAAAATGTTTTTGCCGCACCTTAACTCCCGAGCTCGAGAAAAGGGGAATTTTCATACAAATTCCCACCTTTTCTGGAAACTTAAGAGATTTAGTGATAATACATTATTTAAAATTTCAGAGAAAATATTTATTGTGCATGCCATGGTTTACATAGTGAAGTTTAAAATTATGTATTAAATGAACATTATTTTTATTATAACTAAAAATTCAAAATGAAAAAAGCAAACCAGTTTGATTTTTTAGTGTTTAGTCCTTTGTAAAAAATTGCAGATTGCAGATAATGCGAGAATAGATTATTATAAAAGGACCGTGGTGTAGGGGTAAGCGTGCCTCTCACCCAGTCGGCCTGGGTTCGATCCCAGAAGGTCCGGTGGCAAATTTTGAGACGAGATTTGTCTGATCACGCCTTCCGTCGGACGGGAAGTAAATGTTGGCCCCGGACTAACATAAAAGGTTAGGTCGTTAGCTCAGTCAGGTGTAGGAGTCGTCTCCCTGGGTCTGTCCTGGTGGAGTCGCTGAGCAGTTGGACTAACAATCCAAAGGTCGTCAGTTCCGAATCCGGGGTGGATGGAAGCTAAGGTGTAAAAAAGAGGTTTGCAATTGCCTCAACAACCAAGCCTTCGGACACTTAGTTTCGAGTAGAAGATCTCGTAATCCGAGAACGCCAAGGCAATGCTGTAGAGGCGAATAATTTGATTTTTGAAAAGAAGTTTATATTACTTTTTGCTTAAAATGCAAAAGATGTTAGAAAAGAATATTTGTTAAACATTTGGCAGCGTTTAATAGTTTTCATGAATACTCAATACCAAAGCTGCAAAACAACTGCTAAAAATTAAATTTTGAAACTCTTTTGAAATTCTTCAACTTCCCTTGTGTTGTCATGTTGTCACAGCACAAAATTTATTTCATTTATTTCTATGTACTTGAATGTACTTTTGATAAGTGTATTGATTGGAATGTGCTGTGCTTTCCAAAAAATTCTACAATTTAAATTTCTAACATTTCAATATCATAAGGACAACTGATGAAATTTACAGAATTGAACTCGTAATTTGTCTTAGCATGGATAATTTGGGCCAAGGGTTTATATTTTGTTTCTTCAACTACTAATAATTTTTAACTAATTTTCCCATACACTATTAATACACTTTGTACAGGAAAATTACTAAAATTATATTACTCTAAATAAGTGGGCAAAACCGCTATTTTTAAGATCAGCATTTTCGTTCGCTCACTAAAAAGAGCCGCTCTTTTGAACAGCTCTTTTCGCTCTTTCAAATTTTGATAAAAAGGTGATTTTTAAGAATTGTGTGATTTTGCGAACTCTTTTCTAAATTCTGATTTAATCGATTAAGTCTATAAACACTGAAGTTAAATCAGGCAAGAGAATTCTCTTTCCATAATCTCTCAGCTTTTTAGTAGATTTTTGGTAATATTTTACAAGCTATGCTATTTAAATTCTAAAATTTGTATTCGGATAATACTTCTATGTACCATCAGTTAAATAAAGAAAAGTTTTTCATTTTTTGTTTAGAAAATCGTGTACTTTTGGAATTTCAAGAAAAGTAGAAAACTAATAATAAGTTTGAAAACTTTAAAGTGGTGTTGGCAGCAGAGAAGTTCTCTACGGAATCGGTCTTTTTTCTTTAATTTTAATTTTTGTATTTTTTAATCCGGCTGAAACTTTTTTGGTGCCTTCGGTATGCCCAAAGAAGCCATTTTGCATCATTAGTTTGTCCATATAATTTTCCATACAAATTTGGCAGCTGTCCATACAAAAATGATATGTGAAAATTCAAAAATCTGTATCTTTTGAAGGAATTTTTTGATCGATTTGGTGTCTTCGGCAAAGTTGTAGGTATGGATATGGACTACACTGAAAAAAAAATGATACACGGTAAAAAAAAATTTTGGTGATTTTTAATTTAACTTTTTGTCACTAAAACTTGATTTGCAAAAAAACACTATTTTTAATTTTTTTATTTTTTGATATGTTTTAGAGGACATAAAATGCCAACTTTTCAGAAATTTCCAGAATGGGCAAAAAATCTTTGACCGAGTTATGATTTTTTGAATCAATACTGATTTTTTCAAAAAATCGAAATATTGGTCGCAAAAATTTTTCAACTTCATTTTTCGATGTAAAATTGAATTTGCAATCAAAAAAGTACTTTAGTGAATTTTGATAAAGTGCACCGTTTTCAAGTTATAACCATTTTAGGTAACTTTTTTGAAAATAGTCCAGTTTTTCATTTTTAAAAATTAGTGCCCATGTTTGCCCACCTTTGAAAAATATTTTGAAAAGCTGAGAAAATTCTCTATATTTTGCTTTATTTAACTTTGTTGATACGACCCATAGTTGCTGAGATATTGCCATGCAAGGTTAAAAACAGGAAAATTGATGTTTTCAAGTCTCACCCAAACAACCCACCATTTTCTAATGTCGATATCTCAGCAACTAAAATCCGATTACAATGTTAAAATATGAAACATTCGTGAAATTTTCCGATCTTTTCGAAAAAATATTTTCAAAATTTAAAATCAAGACTAACATTTCAAATGGGCGTAATATTGAATGTTTGGCCCGATGCAAAATGGCTTTTGGGCATACCGAAGACACCAAAAGTTTCAGCCGGATTAAAAAATACCAAAAAATCAGACCGAAATCTCAGAGAATTGCTCAGCAATGCTATTTTGGGATGAAATTAAAAAATAAATTGTGGGATTGAATTGCATTTTCAATTTTAAAAACAAATTTTGAAATGCAATTTGTTCGAAAATTCGATAAATTATATTTATAACAAGTTTAAAAATCATTTATCTTGGAGCGGTTCTTTCAAAGACCAGAGTTTAAAGAACTGCGGTTCTTTTTGTGAGCCATGTTCGTTCAAATCTTTTAAGTGAACCGGCTCTTTAAGCAGCTCGCTCTTTTTTGCCCACCTCTACTCTAAATAATAGATTTTTGCAAAAAATTTCACCCGAAAATATTTTTGTTTGAAGAATCAGAAAATTTCTAATAAATAAGCTTGTGAGACACTGAATATATCTTAAATTGTTAATTAGAGAGGAAACAAACAGTTTGCTGCTTGTTACAAAAAGATCCTTTATTTAGGTAATATTTTAACTATAACGGTTACATAAGCAACGATTTTCAATGTAAAATAATGAAATTTCAGTGATTTTTTATCAACCCAATTTTGTAACTATGTCTTGATACATCATCCAACCCATTTTTAGTTAGACCTTTCCAATTAGTCAAAACAAAGAAGATCTGGCAATCTTGTCTTGAGATAAGACGACTTGAGTGATATTTATGTGCTTTTTGAAGCCAGAATGTAATTAAACTTTGTCCGGATTTACATCATCCTGACCCACCATTGGTTAGGTAATCGAAAGACATTTCTGTCAGGTAATGACCACTTATGTGATATTTCTGAAATTTTATTCCAGGTCAGAAAAAATAGATAAAATTGTCAATCCCATCATATTTTTGGTAAAGAGAGAGGAAGGCATTTATTTATTTTATGTATAGGAGGTTGAAGTTAGTTTTAAAATTTTAAATTGGTTGAAAAAATGATTATTTTAATGTTTGTTAAATGTTACAACATTTTCTAACATGTATCATTTGAGAACCCCATACTATTTAAAGATACTTAGAACAACTTCAACAGAATAACAATAGCTTTAACAGGTTGTTATGTAATACATGACCAATACGTCAAAGATCTTTGCATAATGCTCTTGGAATTAAATCTTCTTCTTTAAAATTTTAAACATTTTATTTTTTATCCAAGTCAAACGTAACCGAATTTTCAAGTTTGTCGAAATGTAAATTTTATCAAGCATCTTAAACCATGAAGTGTTATACTGCAAAATCGGTAAATATCCTCTTCCCCGGGCAGACGGTAATAACAGAATTCATGCCATTTCAATAACAAATACTGTTAAAATAACAGAAAGTGTTATGGAATCTTCTTGAAACCCCAATTTTTGCATTAGAGTTTAATAACAATTTATGTTATCATAACAAAATTTGTTACTGGTCTGATATTGGTTGAAATCCTAAAAAACTTGGGAATAAAATTTTTTGTTATGGAAGAATACCGCCGTTTGTTATTGTGATGATCGGATTAGTTGTTAAAATAAAAAAAATAACAGAGATTTGTTCGAAGAATAACTGAAAATATTATTGATCTGTTATTACAATAACAATCCAATAACAAAAATATCATAACGACGAATAACAAATCTTGTTATAAATAACGAAATATGTTATTGGGCTAGTATTTTCAAATATCAAACAAAAAATGTTATTCCCAAGTAATTTCCGTCTGCTCGGGTCGTTGGAACATCCTTGAGAACACCAACTACTACAAGTTATTGTTGATATCCAACAAATTAGTCATCTTATTTTTATGTTAACTTATATCAAGCAATTAAGGTAGTCCTAGTCATTTTCTAGTTAAAAAATTCCCTTTCGTTTGTATAGTAAAATATACAGATCGCTTGAATGGGCTGAAAGATCTAATCGTTCGTTCAGCCCTTACACAATTTCGTTTCACTGACACTGACACTGACACCATAGACAGAGCCCTTAGAATAGTTCTTTGTTAAAAGTTGAATTGACAAGTAAAACCGTTCTCAAGATTCCAGTTTTTGAATATTATGCTAACTAGGTGGGTTTTTTACAACTCCACCCTCTTCAAATAGTTTTCAAAGGAACCAAATTTACCATTTTGCTTTCCTCACTGAGGTAAGGCTATAATCCTGCTCTAAAAATGAACTTTTTATTAAAAGCTCAGAGACACACCTTTATGTACACGGAGAAAAAAGAGTTCCCAAAATCGTGAACAAGCGTTCATGAAAATAGGAACCGCGAACAAAGTGTTCAAATTTCATGGTACGTACCGATTTTGATCAAACCGGTTTCATTCGACTTGGTTAAGGGTCCCATACATCGCTATTGAATTGTTTGAAGTTTCGATAATGAATCTATGACATTTCCCCGAAACCCATATTACCGAAGGGAACTTTCCCCGAATGCCACTTCCCCGAAAAGACACTTCCCCTAATAGTCATTTCCCCGAATTCCATTTACCCGAATTTTCCATTTCCCCTAATCGTCCACATCCCCGAATGCCATTTTCCCGAATGCCACTTACCCGATTAGTCATATCCCTGAATAGTCATTTCCCCTAATGCCATTTCCCCGAACGCGGTCAAACGGAAATGCCCGGTGCCCCGGAGCGCGCGCGCTCACGGGCACCAGGCATTGACCACGTTCGAAGCTCTTTATTTACAGAATAAAATTGATGCTTTATCATCAAATTACATATAATATTTCTTGAAAGGTTCGTATAGAGGAGAAAAGCAACTCGCGACAAAATTTTGAGGCTAAGAATTTTGACAGGTATGATTTTCATAAAGTATTCGCCTCCTTTTCTCTCCCACAGAAAACCTGGGAACGAGGTAGCTGTCAAACTAGGTCAAAATGTTAAAGTCACTCACAAAATGAACTTTGAGTGATTTGAGTTCATTTCTGACGTCACGATTTTCTCCTCTATTGGCTCTGAATGATCAACTTTCTTTTTGGCTTCATTCAGAACAGACGTAGCATTTGTGGGGGGAAGGGGTGTTGAAAGGTTTGGTACTATTCATTCAAATACAATGAATATTGTGATAGACATTTTTTTATATATTCTCAACACAAATACTTTTTTTCTTAAAGACCTGATAATAATAATGCAATAGAAGTTTTGTTATTTTTTATGATTCAAAATAATATACCGTGCGATTTTTCGTAGTACAGAACCCCGTTCACAATGATCATTTATTCACATTGCTGGTTTTGGGATTTGGCGAAAAGTATAATCAACAAAAACTTTAAATAAAATTGTACCTATTAGTTCGATTTTTTGGGTTTTTGAACAAAATTCGAATAAAGACAAATTTCCTTGCAAATTTCTCAAAAACAACATCTAATTATGCGGTTGAATACAAAATGTTAATTGCACTAAAAAATCTAGTAAAGTCCAGACTCGATTATCCGAAGGCCTCGGAAAAATTTCACTTCGGATAATTGAAACTTCGGATAATCGAATCACGAAAAAAATAATTGTTCGATGCCTAATTTTCTATTGTCGAGCATAAGTAAAACTTTTAAATCCAAGATGGCGGCCAATATGGCGGTGTTGAAAAATTGAAAAGATGCATTTTATTATTTAATATGCAATCAACTATTCAAATTTGACTAAAATGGGGTTGCAGAACTCAAATTTGTATTTAAAAGAAGTAGAGCGTCCAATTTCCCGGAGTTACAAATTTCCCGGGAAACGGGAAATTTTCAGTCAATTTCCCGGGAAATCCCGGGAATTCCCGGGAAATTTTAAATTTAGTAAAAATTGTTATGATCTTGGTTTTGATTAATATTATGCAACAGAATTGTATAGGACATCAACATCAATGGTTTAAAAAAGTGTGAAGATCAATTAACAGCTTGACTATGTAAATCATTCAACTACAAGAAAATGTATTTTGGTATTTTTTTTTGGTGAAATTTTAAATTTGCCACTGTGATATTTATTGAATTGAGAAAAAAACATGCAGAAATTATCTTTTCATGAAAAATACTGGTTTCAGCTCTTGAACAAATGGTAAAGCTTTTTAGTGTTGGTTTTACTCCAAACAACAATTTTCAAATATTTGAAGCAAGCTTTGAAGATATTTTTGCAATTCTGGAGAACAAACAATAGAAAATGGTACAGTGATTTTTTTTTTGTATTAATATGCAATATGATTTAAATTATACGATGAATTAACATCATTCCACAAAAAGTCTTCAATTTTTCACATTTAACCCTCTAACACCTCGACGTCGTCGTGCTATCTTGTCGCAACCACGCCATTTTGACGTTCCAGAAAAACGCGTTTTAATGTTTGACCTTGAATATTCAAAAACGAATGTAAACAATAACAATCACGTTTTGTTTTGGCTCACCATTCTGTGCATTGTCCCAGAAAGTTTGGTTGAAGTTGGTTTATGGAGTCCCGAGTTTTAATTACAAATGTTTACGGTAGTCTAGCTTATACGTGCGACAAACGCATCCTGACTTTCCTGGCCCGAAATCCTTTGGTCTTTTGTCGCATTTACATCAATTTCAAGGAGTGACAAGATAGCACGACACGATTGGAAACTACTTTCATATGTAAAGTGACAAAAATGCGCGGAGTTTTTCGGTTTTGTTGAATATCTCAGGATTGAAATCGAATTTTGGGGATCTGTGAAGGTCAAGGTGAGGCATTGTGAGCTGCACAAATGGCGTTCTTAACTCAATTTGGCCCAAAATGCACGTGCGACAAGTTAGCACGATGGCGACGACCTGTAGTTGCACCAGTGCTCCATAAATTCTTTACTTCAAATTGTTAATTTCTTCAGTGCTAGATATTCAACCAGTAATTCAATTCTTTTTGCACAAATTCGATTTTCATCTAATTTGATCATGAGTAAACACAAACGTAAAATATCTCAATATTAATTTGTTTTGATAAAAAATAACATCAATCTCTTAAGCTTACTGGTGTTATAATTTAATACTTATAAACAAAGATCTATTCCCAGTTGCTTCAAAAATAAATATTATCAGAAATTATTCTGATAACATAATTTCTGATAATCTGATTAGTATATATAAACCAAACAATACATTAAATTGAACAAATCATGTTTGTTCATTTATTTTCAAACATTTTCAAAAAAACAGTTTCACAAATTTAAGAAAATGTATATTTCCTTGAATTTCGGGAATTCCCGGGAAATTTACAAATTTCCCGGGAAACGGGAAATATTTTTTTTCGGGAAATCCCGGGAATTCCCGGGAAATTTTTTCCCGGGACGGGAAATTAGACGCTCTAAAAAGAAGGAAAAAAAAAGAAAAAAAAATGTTCGTGATTCGATTATCCGAAGTCCCATACAAACCTTCGGATAATCGAGGCTTCGAATAATCGAGTCTGGACTGTAATTGGGTCCTCAAATTGGGTCCTGAAATGAAGCATAGATTGCTGATATTATTGTTTACAGCGATAAAGCTTATTTTTCTGATTACAATGACCCTTTGTACGACCACAAAGAGTTTAAAATGGATTTTTAAATCAATTTTGAAAAATTAACCTCGCGGTCCTTTTTGACAGAAAAGCTCCTACTTGACAGCTCGTTCTAAGGGGACCATAGCTGATCCATCGAAAAAATGTTGTCTTGTCAAAAAAAATTTTTGCATTACAATGAAAAATGGGACTGGGCCATTCGGCAGAAAATTATTCGGCAGAATGACATTCGGCGGAAAGCCGAACGGCAGAAAAACAATCGGCGGAATGGGTCATTCGGCAGAAAAGGTCATTCGGCAGAAAATACGTTTGGCAGAAAAGCTTGTTTGGCAGAAAATCAATTGGCAGAATGTCATTAGGCGGAATGGTACAAATGGCAGAATAACTCGTTAGGCCGAATAAGTCGTTTGGCAGAATGTCGTTGAGCGGAATAGTACAAATGGCAGAATAACTCATTGGGCCGAATAAGTCGTTCAGCAGAAAACCATTCAGCAGAAAGCTTTGTTTGGCAGGATCTCTTCTTAGTTGGAAACGTTCGAAAACAATACACAAAACAATAATGAATTAAAAAATCTATTTGTTTAGACTCAAAATCAAAGTACAAAAAGATCACATTTTCGCGGTACTTTTGTACACCTTGCTGAGTCCGTCCATCGTTTGTCGTCCGTGCAACCGTACGACGTCAAAATTCAAAATATCAATATTTTTCGACATTGTTAAGCGGTTTTCTAGCGACGACGCACGGTTTTGTTATTCAGGACCATTGTGGTGTGCTGTAATTTCGGTTTTCAGGTCAATCATACAAAACAAATAACTTGTTCGAGCTTCAGCATTATCTTGGCGTTTCTCTATTGCGTGATTTCTACTCGAAACTAGGTGTCCACAGGTTTGAAACGGTAAAGGTAAGAACAAGATTATTCGTTTGACGCAGTGGTGGACGCAGCACTTTGCGCCAGTTCGATTTTCTGTGATCTGTCAGTTGAACAATCTACAGAGCATACTATGTTCAATGGTCGATGACAGGCAGGCTATGATGACAGCCGCAAAGTTCTGCGTCCATCACTGCGTCGAACGGATAATCTGGTTCTTAGCTTGAGGTGAAGCCGTTGATCATTTTCGAAGAAAATTGATCATCATCATTATAAAATACAAGCCTTACCCGACAAACTTCGTTCTGCTTTTTTCGTTTTTGACGTTTTTGCTTTTTGCTAATTCAGCCTCCTGTGATCAAAATTTGAGTTTACGTACATTTTCCATACAATCTGCAGATGCTCCGGAATCGCTCAAAGAGTGGCCAAAGTGGAAATTTTTAGCATATAAACCTTCCTTGGGCTTACACCAACCTAACGCAACAAAAAGCACCTCGATCCGACACTCCGTATTGAACTGATTCGCGTTCGAACAATACCGTCGAATTTTTTTATATATATAGATTCTGTATTAAATTCAATTTAACGAATTTCAGCACCAAAAGGAATCAGCATGTGCCGGTTATTACCTTCTTGAAGCCACTGAAAGAATTTTTGATCTAAATCAAATGTGCTTCAAAATTTATAAAATTTTGTGGCACAGTCATTGACGTCCTACTTGGCAGTCATTGATTAATGACGATTTCCATAAATTTTCAAGGAATGGGATAATCGTTACCAAAAGAATCAGCATGTGTAGGGCACTATTCTAAACAACTTGTTGGAGGAATTTTGTCAAAATAATGAAAGCGACGCAAAATTTATATCTTTGAACGAAAAATCATGACAATGATGGAAGTCTTCACGTTAAGATAATCCAAACCTCTCTTTACAATTATTTATCGCTGTCGTGCTGTTTTGTCGTACGTCGTATTTGACGTTCCGAGAAAAACGAGTTTTAAAGTTTGATCTTGAATAAACAAAAACGAGAGCACGCAATGTAAACAATAACAATTACAGTATGTTTAGTTGACCATTCTGTGCATTGCCCCGAAGTTTGGCTGAATTTGGTTGCCGGAGTCCCGAAATATAATTGAAAAGGTTTACGGTAGTCGAGCTCGTATCTGTGTCAAACGCTTTCTGACCTGAAATCCCTTTGGCCAATTGGGTCCTAAAATGATGTTTAAATTTGTGATATTATTGGTCATAACGATAAAGCTTATTTTTCTGAGTACAACGACCGCAAAGGATTTAAAATGGATTTTTAATTCAATTTAAAAAAAAAAACCCTTGAAAATGATATTATATATAAAAAAACAAAATTTTCGTTTTACTTGCTACTGGGACTGATAAGCCGAGAACTAAATTTGAGAATTGATCCACCAGTTAAAACATTAACTTCACGGTCCTTCTTGACAGGAAAGGTCCTACTTGACAGCCCGTTCCAAGGGGACCATACTTGAGCCATCGAAAAAATGTTGTCTTGACAATATTTTTTTGCATTAAAATGAAAAAAAGTGATCACAAATGGTTTTTTATCGTGTTTTTTACAGTTGTTCATAAAAATTTACATAGGGCTTTAGTACCCGATTGTCGCACTTACATCAAATTTCAGGCTGTGTCAAGATAGCACGACAAGTTTGAAACTTCTTTCATATGGAAAATGACAAAAATGCACGAAGTTTTTTTTTTGGTTTTTGTGGAATATCTCAGTATTTAAAACGAATTTTGGGGTCTGTTTCAGAATTTCGATTGATTGACTGGGAATAATTTTCACTTGTACTGCACAAAATTTCACAATTCTAATGATAATGGCAAACACGACAATGTAGGTTAGGGCAGAGTAGTCATCAATGAGACACGGGAACAATGATAAAATGGCTCTCACAAGTAGTAGTTTCAACCAAACAGGCTCATATTTTGGGGAAAGGTGTGTCTACACGATACACGTCTGCCATAATAGTGGCTTTGGTTATGGAAGCTCCCTTGAAAAGTTATTCATAAATGTTTGATTCTGGGGTGTAAAAGTAAATTATGGACAAAATTAGTTTTTCGCTCATAGGCAGCCGTAAACACCAAAACTAACATTTCTCCAGATTTTTTTGACGTTTCATAGGGAATGAGTTGGGCTACAATGTCCTTTCATTTGGTTTGGCCAAAATTAAGAATATACCGAGAATCCAGGGCTACCTTATTGTTTCTCACTCCTTTCAGCCCATGGGTAACAATGAGACACTTTGATTTTTCTTCTTTTCAAAATCTATGTAACTAGGGCGATAAAAATCATGGATTTAGCTCAATACTGTTCATTGGTGAAAATCTACTCTTCAATCTGAACAAGAATAGCCGTTTTAAATAGCTTGAAAGATTAGTTTTTGCTCTTTCTTGTGCTTTGGTTTTTAAATGTATCAAAATTTTTAATCCAGTGTGATTCAAATTAAATAAGTCTCTTATTAATACATATTTTTATTTTTTACATGACATGACCAGAAAAGCTTCAACAATTTTTTAAAATGTCTAAAACAACAAATAAAAAAACAGCAGATAAAATCATAACAAACAATATTTTACAAATTATCTTAATGTCCCTACCGCCAACTGGAGAAAATCTGAAGTACAAACTGAATAAGTACACGAGATTTCAGAGCAATTAATTTGGAGATCGGTGTACTAATTGTTTTGTTCTGTTTCTGTTTTAACCGAAATCAATCAGAAAAATCAAAACATTATGCAAAAATAAACTAAAACAGCTGTTCTGATTCGATACATTCGTCTTTGTTGCCAAAGATGTTTCATAAAAAAATATTTAAAATTACTTTTTTTCAATTTAAATTCATGAATATAAAAGTGAAGCGAAAATATTTCAAGCGCTAAGCAATTTACGGCAATTTACGGATCTGACAATTATTCTCTATAAGTAAAATTATGCTTAATATTTTATTTTTATTTTTTAATCGTTGTTCATCTATTCCACAACAAAATCTGAATTTCCAGACCAAAATTTGATATTTTTACCGATTTCGGGGATTCCAGGATAAAATATAAAAATCCGGGATTCGGAAATTCCCGGTTTTGGAAAAATCCCGGGAGTTTTGTCCCGGGAATTCCCGGGATGGACGCACTATATGTAACTTTTCAAAATATGAATTGAAAGTGATTTTTGGCAAATTTATTGAGTTTTAACACCATTTAACAAAAAACATAAAGTTTTTTGGTATAAATATATGGATTTTACAAAATTCTAATACTTTTTGGTATAACTTTTGTTAATTTAAGTTTCAAGTTGGTAAAATTGTTTTAAAATAATTAAGGCAAGTTACCTGCAACGGAACAATACTAAAACATGACATTTTATTAGAAAATAATTGATTTTCGTAGAGTGTCTCATTGTTCCTGCCAAGTGCGTCTATAATGAGACAGTTGAATAACTCGGGCTGTAGACGTAATACCGATGTCATATTTTGGTCAATGTTGGTACACATTAAAAGAAAGTACTGTATGTAAAAAAAATATTTACACCCCTTGGGCACTATACACATTTGTGATGAAACATATAAACAATTAAAAGTTTGTCAAAAACCTAGTACTACGTTTTATTCAGAAACTCATGCCGAACATTTTGCTATAAAAAGCTCATGAAAAGATGATTTCCATAAAAGAAATAAAAAAGGTGCAACAAAAGTTTGTAGGGAGAGTGGGAGACTTGATCCCCGGGGACACTTGATCCCAAGCCTGTATCTCGTCAGCATGTGGGTAAAACAATTGGCTTTGTTCTAGAAAGTTGTGTGAAATCAACTAAAACTCATTGTAGAAAACAAAGAAAAAAATTAAAAAATGTTTAGATTGAGTTACACACATTTTTCTAAAAGTGCTGCAAAAACTTCCAAGAGATCTTTTTCTTTGTTTTGATAAGTATAGAAAACACTCAAAATTATTTAAAAAAATTTTTTATACATGAATTGCTTGATAAACATATCAACTCCAAAACCCTTCCGCATTTGACGTTAAATTTATCGTCATACTATTTTTACAAACAATTGTTTGAAAAAGTACGTTTAGGAGACTTGATCCCTGCATTTTTACAGTCACTGGAATCAGCCTCAAGATTAATTAATTGAGCTGGGTTTTCGTACATAGTTTCCTTCAGTATAGTTGAACATAACTTACTGCAGTTTGAACCATTTTTCAAAAGTTTTGTAAACAAAAATTACCAGCTTTTGTAAACATGCTCAATTTTGGTCTAAAAAAGAAAATTTTAAGTTTTTAAATATTTTGCATGCTAAACTTGTTATATTTTGAAAACAAACGTACAGGTTTAATGTGAAATTGCTGTAACTTATAGAAAATTAAAAGATTGGATGAATAAGAAACATTTTGCTTAAGATTTCTTCAAAATGTTGAATAGGGGATCAAATTACTCCCAACATTTTGAAAATGGCGGTTTAATATATTTTTTTAAAACGCTTGGCATGATTCGAAGAGTTTATCTGATGAAATACCCTTATTAGCCAAACATAGTTGTATGTTTAAGCTTTCAATTCTTGCAAAAGTTCATAGTTTTGTGAGAAATTGGCAGAGTTATGTGCGATACAAAAAGGGGATCAAGTCTCCCCACTCTCCCTACACCTTTCGAAAAATTAACATAAATAAAGTTATTTGTTGATAAATCACCATAATTCCAGTCTCCCAACTCCAAATAGGCATCCTTGACTGATTAACAAAATAATTTGGTTTGAATATCAAGTTTACTACTTACTTAGAATGAAAGTTTAAATAACTCTGGAAATTCTATATAAAACTTATCTAAACTTAGTTTTGCAAACATTTAATTTAACTGAACGTCAATATATTACCATAGAATTGCTAATTGTGGGTATAACACCGTTTTGGGAGTCTTTGTATCGATAGAATAGATTTTTCGTTGGAATTTCGTTTAAACCCGAAATTTCGTCGTCGGAAAATCCGCCGGCATCCGAACCGGTCCACGATTCACAAGTCAATCTCTGTGGCATTGGAAAGGGCATACAATTTCCGATCTTTTGATACCCATACATCAAGGTTTTCTATAAAACCCACGTTTTTAAATACTTAAGCAAAAACGTTGTTATGGTTTCGTTTGAGCAATCTGCCAAAAATGTATGGACTTTCGTAATTTTTTCTAGTGGATCAAACTGGGCAAAAGCCCAGGTATTTAAAACGTGGGTTTTATAGAAAACATTGATGTATGGGCAGCAAAAGATCGGAAATTTTATGCCCTTTAAAGATTTGTCTGGTCACGCCTGCCGTCGGACGGGAAATTGAATGTTGGCCCCCGTCGGACCTACAGGTTAAGTCGTAAGCTCAGTCCAGGTTGTCTCACTGGGTTCTGTCTCGATAAAGTTGCTGGTAGGAAGTTAGACAAAAATGACTTTGTCTGCCAAATAATATTCTGCCTTATGATATATTCTGCTTAATGATCTTTTCTGCCATTTGTTTGTCTGCCTTCTGTACTTTTCTGCCATATGAACCTTTCTGCCTTATGTGCTTTTCTGCCAATCGACGTTCCGCCAAATGACCCTGTCTGCCATTTGACCTTTTCTGCCGAACATTTTTCTGCCATTCGTACTTTTCCGCCGAATGTACTTTCTGCCGAATGTTTGTCTGCCGAATGACCTTTTCTGCCTTCTGGTTGTCTGCCGAACGTCATTCCGCCGACCGTCATTCTGCCGAATGGCCCAGTCCCCCCAATTAAGCTTAAAATTATGATATTATTGTTCACAACGATAAAGCTTATTTTTCTAAGTACAATGATCCTTTGAACGACCGCAAAGGATTTAAAATTGATTTTTAATTCAATTTTTAAAAATTCACTTCCCGGCCCTTCTTGGCAGAAAAGCTCCTACTTGACAGCTCGTTCCAAGGGGATCATAGTTGATCCATCGAAAAAATGTTGTCTTGTCAATAACTTCTTTTTTGCATAAAAATGAAAAAAAAAAGTTATCAGAAATGGTTTCTTACCGTTGTTCATAAAAATTGACAAAAGGCTGTACTACCCAATTTACAACATTTAATCAACAGCATACCCGAAAAAGCTGTTTGTTCGGTAAAATTGAGAAAGAAAATAACTGTTATTCATGGAAAAAGGCTTTAGTGAAAATGATGATTAGGAGATATGAAAATTCGGGAAAATTTAAATTTAAATAAACGGCAATTGGCGTAAGTGTCACTTCGGGGAAATGGCCGATTAGGGGAAATGGCATTCGGGGATATAGCCGATTAGGGGAAATGATATTCGGGGATATGGCATTCGGGGATGTGGCTGATTAGGGGAAATGGTATTCGGGGATGTGGCAAATTAGGGGAAATGATTTTCGGGGAAATGTCATTCGGGGAAATGAGCTAGACCCTCGATAAGTAGTTCAAAAGTTATGTATAAAAATGTGTTTTCACATATATCCGGATCTCATTTATATGCATGTAAACGATGTCCGGTTCCATCATCCGACCCATCGTTGGTTAGATAATCAAGAGACCTTTCCAACAAGTCCACAACATTCAAGATCTGGCAACCCTGTCTTGAGTTATGATCACTTAAGTGATATTGTAACCGTTGCTAGTCGATCTGGTGAGCGTGTGATTTATGCGCCACTCCCAAAGGGAGATCGCACGCCATGTTTGTTTGCCCGGTCGAGACTCTTTAATAAGACGAGCCCATTTTGAACTGATCCTCATCGGAGGATTCAGGATCGAACCAGCTAGATCACCGAGAACTGCCACTAAACGAAACCGAGAATCCGTCACGCCAACCACAAGAAATTACCCAGACAACTTACTCCAGTGTGTTGCTTCCCATACCTAAAAGCTCATCATCGGCAGTGCCGCCACCTGCCACCAGGCAGCGCTTCGATCGTGGCAGTGCATTCGACGCCAAGCTCTGTCATTCAGAAAACAGAACGAAAAAAGACGACGAAAAGTGACATAACTCCAAATCGAATCAACTAAAGAAACTCCACAAGTAGGTTTTAAATAACAGTTAAACGAACGTTTTATTCATCAGGAAAAGATCTAGGGTAGTTTTATTTCATAAACTCCAAAAACAAAGTCGAGTTCTCTTCTGTTCGTTTGGTTAGCATGCTTTTATATTTGTATAATAGTGTTAGTGGCCATTTTCGTGTTTTCTACCTTCTACCTACTTTGCGTGTGCGTTTTATCTTTACTTCTGTCTGTTTCCCTAACCGTGCTCTTGTGCTCTCTCCATCTTCCAGCAATCAGCTGATCAAATCGGCTACTGCTCCGAACTTGCGCGCGCGCGTTTAGATTTCAGGGGTCATCCACGTGTGGCGTAGAAACGCGTGGGATTAAAGTTCGCTCCTCAAACTTTGGACGCGTCCGAGAAAGCGGACTCGCGTCTGCCGCCTCGGCACTAGGCCGGCAAAAATCGAGCTACGTCAGCTAGGGACGTGCTTCTTCCACCAAGTGCAAAAAAAGAACGGACTCACCGATAGATGATCTTGTTGCTGCTGTTGTTCTCTGCTACTTGGGCTGGTTGCTCAGCTCAGGGACGACACGTGGCCGTCAGCTGATGAACAGCTGACCGGAATGCGGGACTCGGCCTTACGGGGTGGCTCGGGCCGGTTCAGACGTTTCCCGGTTCCGCGGCTGTCAGCGTTCGCAACCGGACAGGAAGCTCCGGCCTTCGGGTTGACTCCGGCCGGGACTAACGTTCTCCGCTGTCCTTCAGTGGTGGTTCAGGGACCCTCCCTTCTTCACCGGGGCGATGTGGTGACGGATCGCCGCCTAGCGTGCGCTCACGCTCTTCGTCCTCGTGCTTCGCCTGGTGACGTACGGCGCCAACGAGAAGTGCGGTGCGCGGGGAACTTCGTCTCCGTTTTCCTCTGCTGCTTCTGATGCTCGTGTGTTCGCGCTGCTGCTGGGCTGGTGCTGCTGCGGGAATGGTTAGCGCTGTTGCTAACGGGCGAACCACTGTTCGAAGAAATTGTATGAGCACATGCACGGTTTCCTATTGAGCACAATTACCTTAACTCCTGGTTCGCACACAATTTAAACAATTTCAACGCAACTAGCGCACACACGACTAACTAACGGGAAACTAATAAATGGAAATTTAATTAGTTAACAAAAAATGGAACACGTCACTATACTACATTACATTTTGTACAAAAAGCCAAAAACTCGCGGTACAAATTGCGCACTTCCACTCTCGTTGATAGCTGGGGACAAAGTGAACGAGCCCTGGAGTCCTCAGAATAGGGAAGGTCGCAACGGACGCTCAAGCGGTTTGACCGGAATTACGTCATTCCTTGAGATGCTCTCTGGGTAACTGCGTGCGACAGAAGTAGCGAACTCCCCATCCCTTTTTAGCAACTGTGTTCTCAGGTCTAGCTGTGGTGTTCTCTCACTGAGGTAGTTCAAGATCGGCTCATCTCTCTCAAGAGTCTCTCTCCGGGTCTTAAGGCAATCGGTCCAAAACAGGTTGAGTTACCGTGGTGAATACTACAGAGATGTTTACCGAAGAGTGCAAGCGGAGTTTGACTACACGGATTTTATTGCAAAATGTAAATAAATAACATTTAACATTGAAACACATAAATAAATAATTTTGCCAAACAGGCCAACTGTTACATCACTCCATGCTTAAATTACGAAAATTCAGTGTAAACTGAATTTTCGTAAGGGGAAATCTTACGAAAAACCGAAAACTAACAACTACACATTTATTTACATTTCACTAAAAACAAATTGCGAAAGATTCTTCAACAGTTCGGGGTCATATATGATCATCGGTTACAAGTAACCTCCATCTCTATTTCCAAGTCATGATCCATCACAGAAAATGCTTGTTACTGACCATCAACGTCTTCACTCCGGTCTCCAGCGAACGTTCAGAAATCCTCAACAAAATGCTAGTGCAAAAATTTTATAACCTAATCATGGATACTTTATTTTTCGGTCATTTACTTTACTTTCATCTCTAAATTTCTTCCAGAAAACTACTTGCTTGAACTATCCAGAGCTAGCAGTTCGACTATGACTAGTGGTTGACATTCCTCATTCATTCATCCTAACACTCAAATCCCAATCAATACCCCAAACTAAAATATACTTTCAAATAAATAATATTCCATATTTAATGAAAATACAACCTAAAGTCTCCAAACTTTATGTTCCCGAAATACTACTGGCTCATTAAGACTCAGAATCTACCCCAATCATTACGTTGAGCAAATGAAACTTCGTCCTAATTCACCGAAATCATCTGTTCTGCAGAGTTTAGGCCCACCCCAAAGCTTTACTTCAGGCAAATTGTCCTTCACTCTAACAGCACGCAGCCTAATTAAAATATCTGTATTGAATTTCCACCCCAGAATCGTCTCTGGTCACCCGAAATTCAACAAGACAACTGAAATTCGCCACAAGGGTTTTCCCAAATAAACACTGAAAAAATTTCACTCTACCTAACTAACTGGAACTGTCAAACCAAAAGCTTCGTCAAAAAGCTTCGCCGAGGACGTCAAACGAAAACGTAAACAAACGTGGTGCTGTCCGTAATTTACCTCGCGGTGTGATTTTCAAAATGTGTGCCAAAATGTTGTGAAAAGTGCCAGAAAATATTTAACTTGCTTTTTCCTGATGCTAATTTACGGGGGGAGTATTCACTTTCTCCCACAAAAACCAAAATTGATGTGCTTTGTGTGTTCTTTTCTAGGAGCTGCGTCGTGGGACAAAAACAACTCTGGGTGCTGAAGGCTGACTGAAATTTACTAATAATTATGCTGAAGGCTGGACAAAATTTATGCTGCTGAACTAAAACATCAAGTGCGGAAGGCCAAAATCTATTGCTGGAATGAAAAAATATGTTGCGGAAGGCTGAAAACTACGACGGGAATATGTTGCTGAAGGCTGAATGTGCTGTGACGTCATCAACTTCACTTCTTATTGGAAGCTGCGACGAAATCTAATTGGATATCCTAACCTCAACACGACGACTTGTATGCTGTGCGATGCTGAATTATGCTTCCTGACTACTCTACTCATCTCAAGTTCCCGAAAAATATGCTCCAGACGACAAAACTGAAGACAACATACATCATCGATCATGCTGCGACAACATCACTTCGTGGGACTCAACATAAACATAAAGAAGATCAAGAAGAAAACTAACAATAACGGTAATTACTCACATAGTTTTTATAAGATTAGGCGCGACTAACATTTAACAAGCTTTATTTACATCAGGTAGGGTATTTGCTCCCATCCTTGATCCTATTGCTATCCTAAATCTAATTTTTGTCTCGTTGGACGGTCTGTTTACGATGTCCGAGATCGCGATTGACTAGTTCGAGGGTGTTCGTGGTAGTTATGCTCTAATTCTTCGTTTTAGTCGCCAGTAGTTTTAGTTATTGTGGGACGCTCAACTCTTTGATCGAGGAGACTGAAGGTTAGAGGTTTTGTGAGATCTTGTTGCTTTCGATTGGGTGAAAGGGACATAGCTGGTTGGGTCATAGTTTGCCTAGCATATTTCGTCGACAGTCAGCAGGTTCGAGCATAGATTTTCATGTTGGCTAGGGGAGTTGGTCTTTCGATCTCGTCCGCAAAAGCTCATGAATCATCTGTACTCTCATCTGAAGCTGGACAGGTTTGGCATGTAGTTGTAGTTGTTGATGCCTAAAGAGTGTTTTGAGCATAATTTATGCTTGGTTGCCTCTCTAACGGTTAGAGGGTGCATAGCTCGAGAAACTAAATTTGTAAAATCCTAAATTGCAAAATCCTAACTGAACCGATTCGAATCTGTACCGCTGACCACACACAGTACTCATGCGTGGGGTACGTCAACATGCCGGTTACGTTTCGAAACGTGACGAAAGTCGTAGCAGTAGTAATTGTACCGGAAATCACACGAAGTTTCATCTTAGGCATCAACTTCTGGACAACCTTCGGGATTAAACCGATGATGCAGGGTGAAACGGGACTAGAAGAGATCGCTGAGATCACCGCAGGAAGTCAGGACGTTCCGGAAGAGTTGTTCCACTTCTTCATACATCCGGTCGAAGCACTTCCGGTCATCGAGCAACCACCACCGGACGATTCCCTTGACATTCCGGGCATCGACCTGCCAGAACCGTCGGTGACCACGCCGGAAACGATCAAGACCGAGCATGACCTGACGGAAGCAGAGAGGAAGTCTGGCCGACGTCATCAGGACATTCCCGTGTACAACGGAAGGTCGTTTAGGAAGAACAGCGCTTCTGCAGCACGAGATCGTACTTCGAGAGGACGCGAAACCCCGCCGAATGCCACTCTACCGCTGCTCACCTTCCATCCAAGCGGAAATGGACAAGGAGATCGAACGCTACAGGCAGATGGATGCCATCGAGGAGTGCACGAGTGAGTGGGCGAACCCATTGGTTCCCGTCCGCAAGTCGAATGGTAAGCTAAGGGTTTGTTTGGACTCGAGGAGGATCAATGCCATGACGAAGAAGGATTCCTACCCGATGCGCGACATGAAAGGGATATTCCATCGGTTGCAGAGTGCGTGCTACTTCTCCGTAATCGACCTGAAAGACGCGTACTTCCAGATACCGCTCAAAGAAGATTGTCGCGACTTCACGGCGTTCCGGACGTCAAAGGGACTGTTCCGCTTCAAGGTGTGTCCTTTCGGACTCACGAACGCACCTTTCACGATGTGCAGACTTATGGATAAGGTCATTGGGTTCGATCTGGAGCCCCATGTATTTGTCTACTTGGACGATATTGTGGTGGCGACCAAAGACCTGTCCGAGCACCTTCGGTTGCTAGGGATCGTGGCGGAACGATTGACAAAGGCGAACCTGACGATTTCGCTCGACAAGTCGCAGTTTTGTAAGAAGCAGGTGAACTATTTGGGGTATTTGTTAACCGGACAGGGCGTCGCGATCGACAGCAAGCGGATTGATCCGATCCTGAACTACAGCCGCCCGAAGAGCGTTAAGGACATTCGCCGTCTGCTCGGCCTGGCGGGCTTTTACCAACGGTTCATTTCCAATTACAGCAAGATCGTCGCGCCAATTTCGGACCTGCTACGGAAGGAGAAGAACAAGTTCCAGTGGACGGAGGCCGCGGAAGAAGGATTCCAAGAGTTGAAAGCCCAAAATGTAGCCGTTGTGATTCGATCGGTGACGGAAAAATCTTCAAACCGTAACGATCAGCTACGTCTCTCGAATTGGTAACGCTTACGCTGGCACCCGAGTCTAACAGGGCCTCGAATTCTGCATCGAAGACACGGATCTTCACGTGTGGACACAGGTTGGTGTGGATTTTGATCTCCAGTAGGTTCTGAAAAGGGTCGAAAAAAGGTGTAGAACTGGGAACATTGTTCTGGCTTGGAATGCTCGTGTTCCCGTTGCGGCACTCCGAGTTTAGTTTCCCGGATTTTGACCAGACTGAGGGTGTGGGTTTCCTTGACCTTGTGTTGTCTGAGCAGCCTGTGCGGGCGCGCTCCTTGGATGGACGTTGCAGGTCGCAGCAACAGTCCCTGCATTTCCACACACGTAACAGAACGTCGTCTTTTCTGCTTGACATTGTCTCCAGAAATGTCCGTGCTGTCTGCAGTTCCAACACAACGGAAGTCTCGTCGTTTCCTGTGAAGGATTGCCTCTGTACCCCTCAGCGGGACGGTCCCGTCTCCATGACCGGTTCTCCGGTTGACGCTGGTTCCGTCTATCAATGGCGTTCAACTCTTCTTCGCTATCCGTTTCCGGTTGATCTGCCTCGAGATTGTTGACACCGTGACGCGTATTTATCGGGTTGAGAGAAGGATCGTTAGCGTCGATGCGTTGACACAAGGCTGCGAGCAGGTCCTTGCTGTCTATGTTAAAGTATAATAACTTGGAACGGTAACGTTGTTGCATATTTTCATAAATTATGCGGAACATCCTTCTTTCCGACAACGGTCTCGTCAGAAGTTTGTTCAAACGCTCGATGTCCGACAGGAAAGCTGAGAATTTTCTCCTCTCTGTTGTTTGCGGTCTGCGATTCGTTGACGAATACTCTGGTTCTCGTTTGGATTACCGAACCGGAAGCGAATCTTCGTTTCGAAGGTAAGCCAATCCCAATCCTCCTCGTAGTAGGTGAAGAACCAATCTGATGCCTCGCCTCTTAGTAGTAGATGGATGTGACTAAGCATACTACTCTCAGAGATCGAGTTCATCATGGCCAGTCTTTTCACCTTGAAAATGAAGTCTTCCAACGTGGTCGAGCGCGGTTCCCCAGAAAAAGAAATGTTCCATTTCTCAATCCGCCTGTCGTACTGCTCCGTTCGGCGGCGTCTGGTCCTTTCAAACGGTATGAAATTTCCTTGACCGTAATCGCCATCATCTTCAGAGTCGTCATCCTCATCTCCGTGGTCATAGTTCTCGTAGCCACCGTGACTTCCGGAAGCTTCATTTCCAAACGGCGGTCGATGCAAGCGCAAAGTCAGTCCCTGCGACAGGTTGTTCTGCGCGTTCTGCTGTTGAAATTGATTTCTCTGCGACGGCGTTTGGTTCCCTTTTTCCGAGTTGACTTGTCCTGTTGGTTGAAAACGGTTATTCTGTCCTGATAGACCAAACCGGTAACCCTGCTCCTGTTGTGGCCACTGGTACAACTGGGGGGTTTGGCTCGATTGTGGTGGAGCTCCCCGCTCTTGCTGAGGGTTTGACCTCGGCCACTGGTACGACTGAGAGGTTTGGTTTGATGGATTTGGAGGGAGTGGTAAACCTTGGCTGAACTGCGGGTTCTGTCGATTGTCCGGCAATGACGGCGGTTCCTGGTTCTGCGCCGACGGTGGAAACTGGTTCGTTCTCGATGAAGATTTGTTCAGCGGAGGTTCGGTTTGTCGCGAAGGTACTTCCGAGTTGTTTTGAGGATTAATTGCCTTCTTCCGTAACTCAGCTAAGTTGATATTCTGCAAGCGATCGGTTAAGTCCCTACACGTCTGCCTAAGTTCCTTGTTATCCTTGCGCATTTGTTCCATTTCGGCTTGTAACTGTTCCCTGGATGGAACGATACCATGACGCTTACTCGCGGGAACTTTGGGAATTGCACCAGTGCAACTTGGGTTGACTCGAACTGGACTAAGGTCGATCCCAAAATCGCCAAAGGTCAAGTTGTGCTGATTCTGGCTACTCCCATTTAAGCCTCCAAGCAAGTCAGTCACCGTATCGACGACAAGGTTCGATCGTACGCTGGTATTCCGGCCAGCAGTTTGGTTGACAGACAGATTCCCCGACTGGTTCTGTTCCACCGGAAGAGCAGCTGCTCCCTCCTCCTGGTGTACTTCTTCGCTAATCGGCTGCAACTGAACCCCAACGTGCTTCATAAGATCACAAATATCCTGTACCAAAACATCCCTCATTTCCTTCGTTTGAGGCGTAATCTGACTGTTTTTAGTACGCAGATAGTAATACTTAAGACGTGAGATCAATTTTGGATCATTTTTCTCTCGTAGGGCTAGTTCAATCGAAGACACTCGCGAAAGAATGAAGTCGTAGTCCTGTTCGATCGTGTAAATTGACAGATATTCGCGTTTCTCTTGACTGTCCTCTTGGTAATGTTTTTGCAAAATTTCAACTTTAGTCTCTGTGTCTAAGTTAAGCGCATCATCAAGACTTCTCACCCTTAACTCATAGTCCACCTCATCATTGAGTAGATGTTTCGCGTAAGGAAATTTGAAACTCATTTTGACTCAATTTTATTATTGTAATAAATCTCCCTAAAAACGAAACTGGACAAACTCGCAATCAAATACTACTATGACACAAGCACTCTGTAATCAGGACAGTTAATAAATACCACATAAACTGTAATAAATATTCATAAATAAATAAATAAATAAATAAATAAATAAATAAATAAATAAATAACACCGATAGTGACATCCACAAATAAATATGCCTAAATGACCTCAGTATCCGAAATAATTTCCCAAAAAAATCTCTTTTTCGAATCTTTTTGATCAGAACTCCAAAATTAATATTTCCCAAAACAAATCGTAATAGTTTTCCTTGAATCAATCATCAGTAAATCATTTTTTATCGTTTAGTAATCTCATTTTTCGTTAGACCACAGCATGTGTAACTTTCTATCATTAGTACTCCAAAAAACTCTCACGCTTGCCAAGCAATTACATTAACACAGTAACTCCAAAAGAACATTAATTACTCCACAAATTAGCTAGTTTTACTCCAAATCAGTACGAAATTCAACGAATTTTACGTTGGGCGCCAAAATGTAACCGTTGCTAGTCGATCTGGTGAGCGTGTGATTTATGCGCCACTCCCAAAGGGAGATCGCACGCCATGTTTGTTTGCCCGGTCGAGACTCTTTAATAAGACGAGCCCATTTTGAACTGATCCTCATCGGAGGATTCAGGATCGAACCAGCTAGATCACCGAGAACTGCCACTAAACGAAACCGAGAATCCGTCACGCCAACCACAAGAAATTACCCAGACAACTTACTCCAGTGTGTTGCTTCCCATACCTAAAAGCTCATCATCGGCAGTGCCGCCACCTGCCATCGATCGTGGCAGTGCATTCGACGCCAAGCTCTGTCATTCAGAAAACAGAACGAAAAAAGACGACGAAAAGTGACATAACTCCAAATCGAATCAACTAAAGAAACTCCACAAGTAGGTTTTAAATAACAGTTAAACGAACGTTTTATTCATCAGGAAAAGATCTAGGGTAGTTTTATTTCATAAACTCCAAAAACAAAGTCGAGTTCTCTTCTGTTCGTTTGGTTAGCATGCTTTTATATTTGTATAATAGTGTTAGTGGCCATTTTCGTGTTTTCTACCTTCTACCTACTTTGCGTGTGTGCGTTTTATCTTTACTTCTGTCTGTTTCCCTAACCGTGCTCTTGTGCTCTCTCCATCTTCCAGCAATCAGCTGATCAAATCGGCTACTGCTCCGAACTTGCGCGCGCGCGCGTTTAGATTTCAGGGGTCATCCACGTGTGGCGTAGAAACGCGTGGGATTAAAGTTCGCTCCTCAAACTTTGGACGCGTCCGAGAAAGCGGACTCGCGTCTGCCGCCTCGGCACTAGGCCGGCAAAAATCGAGCTACGTCAGCTAGGGACGTGCTTCTTCCACCAAGTGCAAAAAAAGAACGGACTCACCGATAGATGATCTTGTTGCTGCTGTTGTTCTCTGCTACTTGGGCTGGTTGCTCAGCTCAGGGACGACACGTGGCCGTCAGCTGATGAACAGCTGACCGGAATGCGGGACTCGGCCTTACGGGGTGGCTCGGGCCGGTTCAGACGTTTCCCGGTTCCGCGGCTGTCAGCGTTCGCAACCGGACAGGAAGCTCCGGCCTTCGGGTTGACTCCGGCCGGGACTAACGTTCTCCGCTGTCCTTCAGTGGTGGTTCAGGGACCCTCCCTTCTTCACCGGGGCGATGTGGTGACGGATCGCCGCCTAGCGTGCGCTCACGCTCTTCGTCCTCGTGCTTCGCCTGGTGACGTACGGCGCCAACGAGAAGTGCGGTGCGCGGGGAACTTCGTCTCCGTTTTCCTCTGCTGCTTCTGATGCTCGTGTGTTCGCGCTGCTGCTGGGCTGGTGCTGCTGCGGGATGGTTAGCGCTGTTGCTAACGGGCGAACCACTGTTCGAAGAAATTGTATGAGCACATGCACGGTTTCCTATTGAGCACAATTACCTTAACTCCTGGTTCGCACACAATTTAAACAATTTCAACGCAACTAGCGCACACGACTAACTAACGGGAAACTAATAAATGGAAATTTAATTAGTTAACAAAAAATGGAACACGTCACTATACTACATTACATTTTGTACAAAAAGCCAAAAACTCGCGGTACAAATTGCGCACTTCCACTCTCGTTGATAGCTGGGGACAAAGTGAACGAGCCCTGGAGTCCTCAGAATAGGGAAGGTCGCAACGGACGCTCAAGCGGTTTGACCGGAATTACGTCATTCCTTGAGATGCTCTCTGGGTAACTGCGTGCGACAAGTAGCGAACTCCCCATCCCTTTTTAGCAACTGTGTTCTCAGGTCTAGCTGTGGTGTTCTCTCACTGAGGTAGTTCAAGATCGGCTCATCTCTCTCAAGAGTCTCTCTCCGGGTCTTAAGGCAATCGGTCCAAAACAGGTTGAGTTACCGTGGTGAATACTACAGAGATGTTTACCGAAGAGTGCAAGCGGAGTTTGACTACACGGATTTTATTGCAAAATGTAAATAAATAACATTTAACATTGAAACACATAAATAAATAATTTTGCCAAACAGGCCAACTGTTACAATATTTATGTACTTTTTTTGATGCCGGATCTCATTTATATGCATGTAAACGGTGTCCGGTTCCATCATCCGACCCATCGTTGGTTAGATAATCAAGAGACCTTTCCAACGAGTCCACAACATTCAAGATCTGGCAACCCTGTCTCGAGTTATGACCACTTTAGTTCTATTTATGTACATATTTTTCTGGATCTAAAAAAAATAGCTGTAATATGTGTCCAAACCACTCATATTACACATTGTTGATAAAAAGTGAGGAAGGCATCAACCACAAAGGTGGATTAAGTTAGTTTTTTTTCATAGAATTAGTATTAAAATAAACCACATTTATCCGAAATCGCTTGTTATTTCAAGCTCAGTTTTCACAACATCCTGGCTCCGATTAAAAGTCACTGTTTTCCGTGCATTTCCAGGAAGTCTTTCGGCGGAGTAACAATGGTCTCAGTAAACAACAACTATTCCCTCCGCAGTCCTTCCAACTTCTCCAACTGCAGCCCCCACGTTTTCGTGCATCAGTGTAAATTTCCAGTACTGTTTTACTTTCTAATCAAAACAACCAGCCAGCAGTGGTAGCTCCTACTAACGAGATGCTATCAGAGTGCCAAAAACTCCCCAAACACGGTGGCGGCCGTTGTTGTTGTGGATGTTGCTGAGCAGAACAAAGTCCTGTCATCCCCGAAGGACACCACCAGGATCACCAGGAAGACGACCGTTATCCCGACGCAAAACGTCAACAGTCGTGTTCATAATAAATACCACCGACCAGCAGAGAGAGAGAGAGAGGGGGAGGGGGTGGGTGAAAAGCTAGTTAGCGCACCCAAGTCAACCCGCTCCCCTCCTCTCGGAAAGCAATATTTGGTTTACAATGGACCAACTCCCAACCTCCCCTCAAAAGGGGGTGCCAACTCTTGTTAAGTTTTTAATTAACCTGCGGAGTTGTTGTCTAGAGGTGAAACGAAAGGGTCTCTCCTGGTCCAGGTCCGTCGCCTGGATCTGGACGTGATAAGCACGGTTGTGTGCGATTTGGAGTCGTTAGAAAAGTTTTAATGAACAATTTGTTCGTTAATTTGTTTGTCAAGCTCAGCGATTAAACGATTTGATCTGGAGTGTGCAGCAACAACACCTGGTACAATGGTGGAGGTGTTAAAGTTTGGGAAACGCACTCGACCTTTTTAATTGGCTCTACCAGTGCTATTTGTGCTAAAAAAGTCATGATTTTGCTAGTTGTTGCAAGCTCTACTGTAACTAAAGGAAGCTAGGAAAAAAAATCTCATCTGAGTACTGAAAAGAGTTCTTAAGATTTTCGCAAATTATTCGCGATTTTTAATTTAAATATTACAATTTATTTCGATGATACTCTGTTCACAAATATTCTATGACAAAAGACGCAATTTTACATCATTATTTTTTCCTTACAACTATTCATACAATTTTTGGCGCTGGTGAACAAAATGGGTACGTTATATCATGAGTTTCTTGAGGTGGAATTTTTGGATCAATTTGGTGTTTTTGGCAAAATTGTAGCAGGGGTTTCAAAAGTGTTTAACTTTTTAAAGGGAAAAACTTGATTGAAAAACATTAATGATTTATTTTAAGTTAATCCCTATCATGCGGTACACATATTTTGTTCAAAAATTAATTTTATTGAAACGTGTGTTTAAAATGTGAGTAAAAATAGTCCATTTCGTCCAAATTTTCCTAAAACTCTCTCAAACCTGACTGCAGAAGAAATCTGTTAAAAAAGCAAAAATATAAGTTTTCTATATTAATTTTTAAAACCATTAAATTTAACGCCTTTTTGAAATGTAAGTCTCGATTGAAAAAAAATGTTTTCAAAAAGATCGAAAAATTTCACGAAAATTTCTTGTTTAAACATTGAAATTCTGGACATTAGTTGCTGAGATATCGACATTAGAAATAATGGGTTGGTTGAGTGAGACATGGAAAACTTCAAATTTCCAACTAAGGGTCAAAAAGCAAAATTTATAGAATTTTCTTAGCTTTTTGAAATTATTTTTTGGAAAGGTGAGCAGCTATGGGTACTAATTTAAAAAAAATAATAACCGCGACTATTTTTAAAAAAGTTACCTAAAATGGTTTTAACTTGAAAACGGAGCACTTTATCAACATTTCACTGAAGTACTTTTTGATTTAAAATTTGATTTTACATCGAAAAATAAAGTTGAATTTTTTTTCATGATTCGGTCAAAGATTTTTTGACCGTTCTGGAAATTTCTGAAAAGTTGGCATTTGTTGTCCCCTAAAACATATCAGAATAAAAAAATAATAATAATAGTATTTTTTACCAAACCAAGTTTTAGTAACAAAATGAGGAATTAAAAATCAACAATATTTTGTTTACCGTGTATAATTTTTTCAGTTTTGTAGTTATTTATACCTGCAACTTTGCCGAAAACATCAAATCGATCAAAAAATTCATTCAAAAGATACAGTTTTTTTGAATTTTCACCAATCATTTTTGTATGGACAGCTGCCAAATTTGTATGGAAAATTATATGGACACACTAATGATACAAAATGGCTTCTTTGGGCATACTGGAGGCACCAAAAAAGTTTCAGCCGAATTGAAAAATACAAAAAAAACGTTAATTAATCCACCCTTAGGTGGTTGGTGCCTTCCTCACATTTAAAGGGTGCTATCCAAAACGCAAAGAGTGTGTAAATAACACTTAAGAGGCTGTATTTGTAAATTCTGCTCGGTTTGTTCTAGAGGTCGTATCGATGTGCTCCGATTTGGATGAAACTTTCAGCGTTTTTTTGTCTATACATGAGATGAACTCATGCCAAATATGAGCCCTCTACGACAATGGGAGGTGGGGTAAAAGGGGCTTCGAAGTTTGAGGTCCAAAAAATCTAAAAAATCTTAAAATTGCTCGCATTTCCGTAAAACTTCATCAATTCCAATTCTTGTACATGCATTTGAAGGTCTTTTGAAGCACATCAAAATGAGCCATAGACATCTAAGATCGGCTTGACTTTTTCTCATAGCTTTAGCAAATTACTGTTAAAAATTGATTTTTTTAAACCTTATTATCTTTTTGCAACAGCCTCCAACACCCATACCCGAGCAGACGGAAATAACGTGGGAATAACATTTTTCGATATTTGAAAATACTTGGCCAATAACATTTTATGTTATTTATAACAAGTTTTGTTATTCGCCGTTATGATTTTTTTGTTATTGGATTGTTATTGTAATAACAGACTAATAACATTTTAAGTTATTCTTCGAACAAATCTTTGTTATTATTTTTTGTTATTTTAACAACTAATCCGATCAACCCAATAACAGTTGGAGTTATTCTTCCATAACAAAAAATGTTATTCCAAAGTTGTTTTGGCTTCTAAACCATATCAGACCAATAACAAATTTTGTTATGATAACATAAACTGTTATTAAACCCTTATGCAAAAATGGATTTTTCAAGAAAATTCCATAACATTTTTTGTTATTTTAACAGTTTTTGTTATTGAAATGGCATGAATTTTGTTATTACCGTCTGCCCGGGTACTCCCATAGGTCAAAAGTTAGGGAATTTCATGGACTATAAGCCTACGGTAATAACTATTTGGCCAATCGCAGTTTTTCTCATAGTTTTTCGATTTTTCTACAACAAACATTTTACAACGTTAGTTTTTGCCCTGTAGGCTTCCATAGCGGCACTTTTTTGTCTCAATTTTATCATATCCGGGTACCTTGATAAATTTCACGTTAGTCAGAAGTATTGGAGAGGTAAATTTGATTGAAAAAATAATTAAATAAAACATTTTTGAAAAAGAAATAGATCTTTTTTACTCTGTGATCAATACGTCAAATGCTGTATCAAGTAGGCGAAATCCTGTTTCACCCCTAATCCAACAAATCGTAAAAAATATTTTAATTGATTCTAAATGGCAATTTTTCCAATCAAAGTTATCAAGTTATCAAGTTATTACCGTAGGCTTATAGTGCATGAAATTCCCTAACTTTTGACCTATGGGAGTATGGGTGTTGGAGGCTGTTGCAAAAAGTTATTAAGGTTTTAAAAAAATCCATTTTTAACAGTAATTTGCAAAAGCTATGAGAAAAAGTCAAACCAGTCCTCGATGTCTAAAGCACATTTTGAAGGGATTCAAAAGACCATTCGAATGCATCTAAGAGAGTTTTAATTGATGAAGTTTTACGGAAATGCGAACAATTTTAAGATTTTTCATGTTTTTTGGACCTCAAACTTCAATGCCCGTTTTACCCCACTTACCTTTGTCGTAGAGGGCTCATATTTGGCATGAGTTCATCTCATGTATAGACAAACAAACGCTGAAAGTTTCATCCAAATCGGAGCACCTCGATACGACCTGTTACTGAGGATCCAGCCTCCAAAAAGCGTATAAATAACACTTAAGTGCTTATAACTTTTGATAGATTTGTCAGCTCTTCAATGTCTTAGTTGCGTTGGAAAGGTCTTTTAAATACCTTTCTGAAAATGTATAGCATGTCGGATTTCCTTATAAAAACCATCCTTTCACAATCTTCCGGACTTTTGTTAAAATCGTTTTTTTAGCATAACTTTTGAAGTACTTAACTAATCTGCTTAATTTTTAATGGCGACTTATGGGACCCCAAGACGGTCCGAATGACGCCAAAACGGACAAAATTGGTTCAGCCGATGTTGAGATAATCGAGTGACATTTTTTTGATCAACATCCCACCACACACACAGACATTTGCTCAGAATTTGATTCTGAGTCGATAGGTATACATGAAGGTGGGTCTAGGAGGTCTAATTGAGAAGTTCGTTTTCGAGTGATTTTATAGCCTTTCCTCAGTAACGTGAGGAAGGCAAAAACTGTTGAAAGAATGTCAATATTTTTGCAAGCTTCAAAAAGTGTTTTGTAGATCTGAACAAAACCTACAAATTGATTTTAAAACATTGCAAAAATGTTGCGTCGTTCCAGAGAAATCGAAAAATTAGAAAAACGTAACGCACCGCGTCAAAAGAGGTTTCAAGATAATGGGTAGTTCTCTACCAACTCATTCGAAATTGGAAAAAGTTGCCCCGACCCTTCTTCGCTTTTCGTGAAACTCTGTTCTAAGGGGTAACTTTTGTCACTGATCTTGAATCCGAGGTCCGTTTTGTTGATTTCTTGTGACAGAGGGGCGATACGACCCCTTCCATTTTTGAACATGTGAAAAAATAGGAACAGTTTCATATCGATTGGTCAGATTATTCTAATTAAATTTCAAAAGATTCGGCTTTCAAAATGTAAAGACATTGATCTTAAGGTAACAACTCCACACAAATTTGCAAAAAAAACGAAACTATTGGCACTACGCCCCCCGGGGCATGGCCTTCCTCTAACGTGGGATTTCTGCTCCAGCGCCTCTGACGAGACAGGAGAAACCGGGACCGACGTTTTACTTCACCATCCGATAGAAGCTCAGTGGATAAGGCGGGAATCGAACCCGCGTCTCATAGCATCATCGGGATCGGCAGCCGAAGCCGCTACCCCTGCGCCACGAGACACAAATTTGCAAGTTTGGCATATTTCATGACGCATTTGAACAACCCATTCAACGATGGTTGTAAAATGTCTCTTGACAATATTTTCTAGAAAATAAAATCGTAGAAAAAATTTTAAGTGCAGCTTAATATCGTGACTAAATACTGCTTTTTGATGAAAACAACAACTGAGCGTCTATTTCTCGTGACGGAGTTGCCAAATCAAATCAGTCAAACAGCTCAAATATGATTCATTGAAATAATCTATTCACATTCACCCACACATACAAACAAACTGATATTTCGACGTCGTCGTGCTATCGACGGACGGAGTTTTTTCGGCTTTTGTTGAATATCTCAGGATTGAAATCGAATTTTGGGGATCTGTGACGGTCAAAAGGTGAGGTATTGTGAGCTGCACAACATGGCGTTCTTAACTCAATTTGGCCCAAAATGCACGTACGACAAGTTAGCACGATGGCGACGATTTGTTCAGTATGTGATTCTGAGTCGATAGACTGATTTGAAGGTAAATAAACGACTTACTTTCATAAAATGTTCATTTTAAAAGCAGGATAATTTGAAAATAATAAAAAAACAAAATTTGAAGCATATTTTATGGATAATTGCCAATTAACTGTAAAAAAAACCAAACCATTAACCTTCGTATGTTTTTTTTAAAGAACTTAAAGTCCTTTTTTGATCTTAAGTAAAAAGGCCAAATTGAATTTGAAATTTTGCGAAAACTTCTCCAAAGTTGTTATTAAATTTGACAGTTTAATTGAACTTTAAGAAAATTATTTAAACAGTTTTCACGATTCCATATCGAATCGATGAGACTATGACCGCCAACATCAATAATACGATCATAATTGCATTTCACCATTAGCATCAAGAGAATTCCAATTAATTTTGCTATCGATACCAAACCAATGCTTTTAAATTAGGAAACCTGATACCCTTATACAAATTGAAATTACAACCATTTTCAAAGCCAAAGTCCTCTTGCCCTCAACCCTCCATTTCCGCCTTCAAACCCAACCAAATCTTCCCGGGCTGACCTCCGTGGGGGAATATCTCTGACCGTCCCGAAAGTGAACAAATTTCCACCGGTAGTTTTAACGTAATTACCATTCCCCATCCCTGTCGGGCGACGACGATCCCCCGGAATCTCGATATCCCAACCATTCCCGGAGGCTCATCCACGTGTGCTTGTGTATTCACACCTGTGTCCACTTCCTGTGGGTGCACTCTCACGTGGTCTCCCAAAACGGGAACCCTCCCCCCCCCCAGGATTCAGGAAGGGAAAATCGCATGAATAATAAATTCCTAATTTCCTGTTTATCACAATCAACAAATTCACACATTGAATCTCGGGCCCAAACGGTTGGGTTTTCGAGAGAGAAAAAAAATCGGCCCGCGGGAGGTCGAAGCAGGAAAAGTCACAACAATGGTGGTCATTTGGTGCAGTTCTGCTGGGACTTCCTGGGTTTACGGAACGGCTACCGGGCTGGGCTAGTTGAAATTCAATTGGGTAAATTATTACTCGTTGGATTATCAAATCTGATTTACAATTTGGAACATATTTTGGAGGGTCTTTTAGGTATGAAAAGATTTTTTGTTAAAAAAACGGAATATTTTTTTTTGCTGTCTGAATCTGTTTAATCCAAACTCTGTGGTTATGATTCAAACTTGTCCCAAGATCATCAGCCTCCAAAGTGAACTTTTCCGCATTTTTTTGCCATTATTTGCAAATCGTTTAACGTTCCACCCCCCACAAACAAACTCACACAGAGGCAGACAGTGAAAAGCCCATTTCGTACAAGTTATCATGTTCATTCTAGATTTCACCTCCAACCCCCAGTTCCCCCTCGCCACAACCACATTGCGCGTTTACAAATTGAAACGAACGGTTCGTACTATATTGGACTTGGCTTGCGGGAAGCGGGTCAAACATGGCCTTTTTTTTCACCAGACGAAAGGTGGGCGGATGAGGAGGAGGAGGAGGAGGCGCATCACAAAAGTCAAGAGATCTCTCGCGAAGATGAGATTTCACCTTCTGCTGCTGCGGCGTCTTTCATCGAGGTACACGTGCCAATGCCTGTAGTCTGTAGTATAGGTGAGTCCATCCGAAGATTGCAGTAGGTTTTCGAACGCAAAATAAGGATAAAAATAGGAAGCACTTTGCCTTCCGGCTGCTGGTCGAATGGATCACGTATATTCCGAATGGAGCACTTATTGCGAAAAAAAAGTCTTCATCTTTGGGATTTTTACGCCAACTTTTTTTTGTTGTTGTCAACCTTTAGCTTACCAGGTTACCAATCTTGGACTGGGTAATCATCGTATACGCTATTTTTTCTGTTTTTAAGTATAAACTACAGTTGAAATGCAAAATATTAAGAAATGGAGCCTTTTCAAATCAATTTCAACTGAATATTTAATCCTACCATTGAACAACTAAGGTTTAGGGTTATAGCCATCTTAATAGACATCACACCGTCTTTTCAGACTGAATTTACTAACTAAACGGGACAAACACAGAACACCCAGAGGAGATGGGCGGGAATCGAACCCGGGCCCCTTAGCACACATGAGGGATCGGCAGCCGAAGCCGCTAACCACCGCGCCACGGGGTCCTCATCTTCAGGTATTTTTTTTAAATAGTGCCCATGTTTGCAACCTTTGAAAAAAAAATATTTTGAAATGCTTAGAAAATTCTCAACATTTCGCTTAATTTTTAAACTTTGTTGATTCGATTCTTGGTTACTGAGATATTGCCATGCAAAGATTTAAAAACAGGTAAATTGATTTTTTCTTAGTCACACCAATATAACTAGGGGAGATGGGGGTAAGACGGCCACCCTAAGGGAGAAGTCTAATAAAATTTACACAACAGATTATTTTGATCTCAAATTACGTACATATTGTTCTACTACTAGTCCATTATAGAAATGACATAAATTAGTTAGTCTAAAAACCAATTTTCAATACTTTTCAGCAATTTAAAAAAATAGTTGAAATCGTGTATATATGAAATACGCGGAGTAAGACGGCCACCCAAGTGGGGTAAGACGGCCAGTGCTATAAATTTACTTAATAACTTTGCTAAATCCACCCAAATACCTACATGGTTGGTTAAACAGACTTCTCTGAACATCATAACTATTTTGGGTGAAAAAAATCAGGTTTCAAATGTGAAGGAAAATGCTGTATAAAAAATTTAATATTTTGGCTCAGTGAATTTCATATTATTGCGACCACATTTTATGAAAAACTGTGCATTTTTTTACAAAACAAGCACAATTTGATGCAAAATTATTAGTTTGTGTATTTCGATTAGAATAAGTAAATCAAAATTATGTAAACAATATTAAATTCGCGATTTTTATGAAAAGTTTGATAGGACTTCATACTATTCAATGAGTGTTGCTATATCACAGTAAAGAATGTTGTCGAAACGGTAGTTAACAGCATTTTGATTAAAAATGGATGTAGTTTTATCGAAAATGCTTTTTCTTTATCTACAAATATGTCTTAATAGTCAAAACCCGTCAAAAATATAACCTATATCAAATAAAATCCACAACTTACGGGTGGCCGTCTTACCCCCCGGAGGAGGTGGCCGTCTTGCCCCCAAATAAATTATTTTTTTAAACATTTTTTGTAAATAGCTCATCGCATTTTTTAAACTATTTCAAGGGACATAATTTAGGGAATACTTCAATTTAACATGAAAAAATATTTGAAGACAGGAAAACATATTGTTATCCAACAAAAATGCCTAAGTTGTAATCCATGAAAATTACATCCAGTTTCAAGTTCAAAAATTGTTTCTTTATTTTGAGCTATTTTTATACTATTTCAAACAATATTTTTGGCAAAGGTGACTCCATATGCATTATTTAGCATGAGGAACAGTATTGCTAAACATTTTAGTAATATTAATTAGTATACTTATTAAAACAGTGGGGTGGCCGTCTTACCCCGCCTGGCCGTCTTACCCCCAGCTCCCCTAATAGTCCGATTTTCAATGTTAAATTACGAAACATTCTTGAAATATTCCGTGCTTCTCGAAAACAATATTTTTTATTATTTTTTAAACAAGACTAAAAGTTCAAAAGGAAAAAAAAAAACATTCAATAATACCCCCTTTTGAAATGTTAGTCTTAATTAAAAGAAATATTGTTTTCAAAAAGATCGGAAAATTTCATACGTTAACATTGAAAATACGACTATTAGTGCCTGAGATATCAGCTTCAGAAAATATAAAAACATTTCAAAACATTTACCTAAAAATGGCTATAACTTGAAATCGGTGTACGTTATCAAAATTTCACTTGAGTACTTTTTGATTGCAAATTAGATTTTACATCCATAACTCGGTAAAAGACTTTTTGCCCGATCTGGAAATATCTGAAAAGTTAGCATCTGATGTCCCCCAAAACATATCAGAAAATAAAAAAAAATAAAAATAGTGTTTTTTTCCAAATCAACTTTAAGTGACAAAACGTGAAATTAAAAATACCCATATTTTATAATCGTGTATCATTATTTTCAGTGTAGTCATTATCCATACCTACAATTTTGCCGAAAACAAAAAATCGATAATATATTTTCTTCAAAAGATACAGATTTTTAAATCTTCATAAATAATTTTCGTATGGACAGCTTGCAAATTGTATGGAAAATAAATGGACAAACGAATGATGGGCATACCGAAGGCACCAAAAAAGCTTCAGCAGGATTTTTTAAATTTTATAAATTAAAATTGCAAAATTGACCGTTTTCGCAGAGAATTGCTAAAAAAAAATGCAAAATTTTCACAATCAGTATCACAAAATGCTATGATCTTGATAACAGTTACGCCGCTGTCAAAAATTTGCGAAATGTTTTAGAATTTCAATTGATTTGAAAACTGAACAAATTAAATGATTCAAAACTTATGACCAAATATAACTTATTTTGCTCCCTGAGTTTTTGAAGCAGTGCAGTAAAACAAAAAAAAATAACGTCCATTGTATCGTAATTTTCGCTTTTCAGTGACACTTAGACATTTAAAATCATATTAATTATTTGGTTTTTTTTAAGGTACTGGATATTAAAATATGTCTTTTTATTTTGTTTTTCTTTCATAAAAGATATTCTTGTAATTGAGAGTGCATAATTGGCAAAGGGAGCGCGTGGTCGTAAAAAATTATTCGGAGTGAAAAGTGATTTTTTTGTGTGTGCCTTTTGTTTCGCATTTTTGTCGTGAATTGTGATATAGTTTTCGATTAAAACGATCCGAGTTTTGTGTTGAAAAAACCTTCCCATAGCTCCGTAGCTCGGAGGGCACGATGTCGGTTGTTTGTGTGTTAAGCCCTCTCCATAGCATCGTACCTCGAGAGGCAACGAAAATCAATACCTTATCTAGCTAACAGAAAGAAGATCGGAAGGCACTTGATGATTGAGTTCGTCGCGTCTATTCCGTAACAAATTCATGAACTAAATGATTATATAATTAAAAATCAGACTACGCTATCATTGCAGCATTGCTTTTAACACCTCATTTTATGAATAAATATTATTTGGTTTTATCTTTCCACAGCCGGCTGTCTAAGATTAAACCATTTCATTAAAAATTTAACAACAGTTAAACGGGAAATGTCTCATCCGCAGCATCAGACTGCTTGCCTTGAGAATAAAACATAATACCTTTCAACAAACAGTAACTAACATTCCCGTTCCTTAAAATCGAGGTCTACAAACTGACATGGCGGGCGCCGTTGGTGGCCAATGACTGTTACCTATTCGCAACTGATCTTGTTCTGGAAATCATGGTGTTTTATCTTTTCAGCGCATTCATATATGCTGTTGATAAGGGAAATACCACTTGATAGTCGAAGCCTATGATCAGTAGTGCTGAAAGGATATTACGGTTCTGTTCAGCAACGGAGAAGGACAACCATGGGTGGTCTCTCATGCCCATGCTCATAAAAGATATTCTTGTAATTGAAGTATGTTTGTCGTATTCAGATTTTTTTATATTTTAGGGATAAAATATGAGTGAAAAACATAAATCTAAGAACAAAATTTTGATCTTCATAGAAAATTGAATCTAACTACACCTGAATATTTGAAAATAAGTTTCTTGAGAAAGCATTTCGAATCGATTAGTTGTCTTCGAAAAAACTTTAAAAGACTTTGTCGATTGGCCTGCTACTTGCTAAGATAACAGCCTCTGAAAGTTTAAATTTAAAGTGAAATGAGTCCATTTTTCACGTGTTACATATTATTGGCCCCAATTTTCAGCTGATTTTCCGCTTTTCTTATTAAAAATAAATTCGAAAACACAAAGTCAAGCATCGTTTTAAATGTCTAACCTAATCATTTTAGTCCTTTTAAAATGTTTTGAAATTGATTTCACAATTCTGCATTTATTCAGATTGAAAAGAGCAAACAATTTCACAAAAGTTTCGGTTTTCAACAGACAACTGATTGTTTCGTATTTCGCGAGTTATAACTTAACTCTTTCCATTATTTACACGAGTGTTGGTATTTTACTGTATTAATGAGACGATTCTCACAAATACTTTCCCAATTTTTAAATGTATAAGGACGCTTCAAAATGTAAAAAAAAAAACTCTAATTATATTTATGATCAACTCAACTTGCGTATTTCAGTGAAATAGACATTTTTAATTTTTAAGATCACTCTATTAAAAATTGGTGATTATTTTAATTGTTTGTTGTCTCCAAACAAAAACCGTTGAAAAACAGAGTGTTTTCTCCAATCAACGTCCTTTTGAATCAGGTTTGGACGGTTGTTTCGCGACAAGGTTAGTGATTTTTTTTTAAATTAAAAGGTTAAATTAGTTGTCAAAACCCAAGATTTTGAATTTCGGGACTGTCACTAATTTATTGATAATTTTACAGGCAAAAAATTGAATTTATTTATCTATCGTTTTCATTCTTAATATTTCTGATAGAAATCAGTTTGGAATGTTCTTATGAACTTTTTCATAAATAAAGTTTGAATTAGGTCATGTTCATCAAATGCCACATCATCGTTTAAATTCATTTCGATGTTATTTTTCATTAAAATATCGTGTTCTAAATTCTTGCTCATTTTTCATGAGCTGCATTTACCATAAAGTGACGATTGGCCATATTAAGCTTTAAGTCACGTTAATTAAATAAACAACAACATTTACCATGAAAAATGTAGCTTACATTGAAAAGTTGCATTTAGCAGGTTATTGCCATTAGTAAACTCTTTTTGAGGGAAATAAAGCTGGAACTAGAAACGAGAATCGGAACAACAGTCTGTATAGGGATAGCAGCAGTTAAAAGCTTAAAAAATGTGATAAAATTGATGTACTAAAATAGTGCTAATCAAAATCTATCAAAAATGCCAAAATATTGTGTTTAACAGCACTATTTGATTCTAATATTCAGCGATTGCACGTCAAATCAGCAGTGTCCAGCTCAAATGTGCTCCGATTGAGCTCAAATTTGGAATGGGAGCTCCTTGACCAAAACAACTACACAGAAAAAAAAATGATGGTAATATTAATCAGGAAATGGTGACAGATTTTGTGGCAAAATAAATGATAAATTTTACCCCAGAAAATGATGAATTTTCATCAGTTTTTGATGAATATTCATCAGGTTCACATTTTTACACATTTTTTATGTAATATTACTCAAAAAAAGAGATAGATATTCAACCTACCAAATTTTCAACATTCCAAAATTCAACTTTTTTTTTCTGTGTACTTGGGTTGTCCTATTCGAAAAAATGGTAAAAAAATTGCGTTTTTTGTCACTTTTCACAAATCCACATTTTTCCAAAAAACCATATCACCGTTCGGTTGAATCAATTTTAGCTCGCTTCGTTTCAGAAGAATTGTGATAGGCTACCTAGGAATTAAAAAAAAAACATAGCTGAATACACTTACAGATCAAATAAAAACTTTGTTTGCTGATTTGAGGGTCTCGGGACCAAAGCGTTCACAGTTGAAAATTTTTGTCCATGATTTTTCAGGATGTAACGTATCCAAACAGGATTAAGTGATGTTTTTTATTATTAGATACATTGATCAGACTTAAAATACTATGCGTCTCCATTAAAATGTCCAGGGAACTCATTCCGATGGACAACCATGCTGTTAAATGTACAATTATTGTAGCGAATTTCGATATTGTTTTTTTTTTACAAAAAATCCTGTTAATGGATATTCACAATGTAAAACATCCTAAAAGTTATAGAGAAATATACTCAGCAACACTTCCAACTGTTGTCAAAACACCAGGATCCACCCTAAGCCTCCTCCTGCAGGTGGAGGCAACGGAGCTGCTCTCTTCCCGGAAGGGGAAAATCCGGGGGACCAATTTCTAAACTGCAAAGAACGTCGGATTATACAATGTTTCGCAATTGGTTCGGTTCATTTCTGCTGCCCCTCCTACCTCCGACCAATATTGTTATATTTGCCTTTGCCGTTGACGGTGTGGTCCAGGTCCAGAGTGCTAGCAAGCGGGTAGCAAGCGCAAAGGGAAAAGTCGATTCTCCTAACTACCTGGCGATCGACAAGTGATTGGGTCCACTTTGAAACGTGGCGAGCCTGGGCAGGGGGAAGAAGATTTGCCTCTCAAGAGGCTGCTCGAGCAAGAAAGGCAAAGTAATTGAAAAAAAAAAAAAAAAAATAAAATCGAACCATCCAGGGGGAAATCTTTGCCACCCAAAAAGCCGGTAGACAATGGGTTTCCCGAGTTTTTCCCTTCGGTTGGTGGACTCTGCGTCCTAATGTAGAAGTCTGTGGAGGATCAAGGAAAAAAATCAACGATTGCGACGAATCAAATCACCTGAAGTCACGGTGTGAGTGCAAAATTCTTCCTTAATTATTTAGAATTTTTTTTTTCACAAATGTTTAAAGGATTTATCCGCTTAATGACTATTTTTCCATTTTTTTATCGTCAAACCCACCGTGTACGTGCGCTCACGTCAGCTAGCCAACAACCAGCCAGCAATTCCACGTTGATTCATGATATTAATTTGTTTGCATATTGTCACATAATAGAGTTGATTTGGTTTTCGATCGTCCGCCGGTGGCCGTGATTTGATTCCACAGAATGATGCTTCCCTGCGGGGTGGGAGTTCCAACCAAGTCCTATGTGCTCTCTCGGAATCGTTTTATTTCCTATGATGATACTTTGTTGCAAGAGAGTACTTCCGAGAGAAGCAGCAAAATGAGGTGATCTTAACGATATTTGATATTTATTTACCTTTGAGTTATTTTGATTATGTTTAAATTAGAATGACACATTGAATTAAATTGAACTTATCAGAAACTTGCTTAATTTCACGCAATTTTCAACTGTTCCACTTAAACATGCAAATGCCATCCGCATGTTTTTCGTGGAATTTTCAGTTAATTTGATTTACATATTGTTATCCAAGCATCGTTAAATACGACAAAATAAACTCAATTTATTTCTCACACGCTGTCCCCCAGCTCCCCCGGCAGCTATTAAACGGCAGTATATTTTAACCCCACTTTAAAAATATTTCAAAAAAAAAAGTTCCACATGGACAGAGTCGCCCACGTGGTGTGCAAATACGGTGCTACTATCTTTACACACGTGTCCACGAGAGCGACCGGATACGAAACCGAATGAAGCCTCATTATTTTCAACTGAAGTAAATTTTAATTATCTCGCAATCATGCGAACTTTGAATTGTTGGTTCGGAATGGGGAAAAGCACATTTTGTGGGTTGAAACGGTGGGAATAATTCATCGCAGGGAATCTGAACATTTATTTACAAACTTTAAAAAAAATATTGCTAGATCATTTCAAAACATTTTAATATCGATTGGTTCTTTTAAAAATAGTAAACATCCAACTTCAAAATGTTTATCAATATCACTTGAGTGACTTTAACTTAAGACATGGTTGCCAAATTATCTAATAAAAATTAGAATTATTGGAAAAGTCTTTCAATTACTAATCCAACAATGCGTTAAATGATGGATCCTGACTTTAAAGGCACCACTTGAAACAGGGTTGCTAGATCTTCACAATTTCAGATTCGCTGGAAGGGTCTCTCGATTATTATGGTTTCATATGGGTCGATTTTTGGCCACTTTTGTTAGAACCGGGTTCATATATGCCACAAAACATGTATATAAACATAAACATACATATTCATATAAATTTACATTCTTTATCATGAATCAAATGGAATTAAGAACAAAATGTTGGTCGAAATAAATGTTTTTGGGCCTTTCAAAATTTTTAGGTTAATTTCAAAATTAAAAAAAATGTTGCTCTCAAAGCAACACGATACTTTCATCAATAATAATTCAACACTTTTTTGTGATGTAGGGAAAATATCATTCAATCTGTGAAATTCTCCTTTAGAGGTAGAACCTCAACAATTATTGGTCCAATCTTAAATATCTTTGTTGCAAATTTATTTAAGAAAACGCAACGCAAAATCGATCTGAAATCCTCTCTTAAGATACACCTTTTTGAATATTTTATTAACCTTTTTGTAAGTGTACTTTTTCAAATTTCTTGCACTGCGAAGGCAATCTTGAGAGAGCAGTCTACACCAGGGGTGCTCAAAGTTTTTGAATAGCGGACCAAATTTGAATCTTACATGAGCTTGCGGGCCATACACTCATCCCCCGGTGGTTGGTCACTTTTTCGTTTGACACTATTTTACCTTGTACCCCGTTGGTTGATCGAAGTCAAACTTAAAACTGTCACTTTTTACACAGCACTCACGCACACTTTCAAAACAACCGTTTGGTAATGTGTGTAAACTCCGTGTAAAAGGGGTGTCAAACTAAAACGTGACCCCGTTCGTTTGACAACAGAGCAGTTCTCTAGGATTTCGGTCATTCGATTTTTTTTGTATTTTTTAATCCGACTGAAACTTTTTTGGTGCCTTCGGTATGCCCAAAGAAGCCATTTTGCATCATTAGTTTGTCCATATAATTTTCCATACAAATTCGGCAGCTGTCCATACAAAAATGATGTATGAAAATTCAAAAATCTGTATCTTTTGAAGGAATTTTTTGATCGATTTGGTGTCTTCGGCAAAGTTGTAGGTATGGATACGGACTACAGTGGAAAAATAATACACGGTAAAAAAATTTGGTGATTTTATATTTAACTTTTATCACTAAAACTTGATTTACAAAAAACACTATTTTAATTTTTTATTTTTGATATGTTTTAGAAGGCATAAAATGCCAACTTTTCAGAAATTTCAGGTTGTGCAAAAATCACTGACCGAGTTATGAATTTTAATCAATACTGATTTTTCAAAAATCGAAATTTTGGTCGTAAAAATTTTCAACTTCATTTTTCGATGTAAAATCAAATTTGCAATCAAAAAGTACTTTACTGAAATTTTGATAAAGTGCACCGTTTTCAAGTTATAGCCATATTTAAGTGACTTTTTTGAAAATAGTCGCAGTTTTTCATTTTTAAATTAGTGCACATGTTTGCCCAGTTTTGAAAAAATATTTTGAAAAGCTGAGAAATTCTCTATATTTTGCTTATTTGGACTTTGTTGATACGACCTTTAGTTGCTGAGATATTGCAATGCAAAGGTTTAAAAACAGGAAAATTGATGTTTTCTAAGTTTCACCCAAACAACCCACCATTTTCTATCGTCAATATCTCAGCAACTAATGGTCCGATTTTCAATGTTAATATATGAAACATTTGTGAAATTTTCCGATCTCTTCGAAAAAAATATTTTTGGAATTTTCAAACCAAGACTAACATTTCACAAAGGCCAAACATTCAATATCAGGCCCTTTTAAAATGTTTGTCTTGATTTGAAAATTCCAAAAATATTTTTTTCGAAAAGATCGGAAAATTTCACAATTGTTTCATATATTAACATTGAAAATCGGACCATTAGTTGCTGAGATATTGACGATAGAAAATGGTGGGTTGTTTGGGTGAAACTTAGAAAACATCAATTTTCCTGTTTTTAAACCTTTGCATTGCAATATCTCAGCAACTAAAGGTCGTATCAACATAGTCCGAATAAGCAAAATATAGAGAATTTTCTCAGCTTTTCAAAAATATTTTTTTCAAAACTGGGCAAACATGTGCACTAATTTAAAAAAATGAAAAACCGCGACTATTTTCAAAAAAGTCACTTAAATATGGCTATAACTTGAAAACGGTGCACTTTATCAAAATTTTAGTAAAGTACTTTTTGATTGCAAATTTGATTTTACATCGAAAAATGAAGTTGAAAAATTTTTACGACCAAAATTTCGATTTTTTGAAAAAATCAGTATTGATTAAAAAATTCATAACTCGGTCAGTAATTTTTTGCACAACCTGGAAATTTCTGAAAAGTTGGCATTTTATGTCTTCTAAAACATATCAAAAAATAAAAAAAATTAAAAATAGTGTTTTTTTGTAAATCAAGTTTTAGTGATAAAGTTAAATAAAAAATCACCAAATTTTTTTACCGTGTATTATTTTTTCCAGTGTAGTCCGTATCCATACCTACAACTTTGCCGAAGACACCAAATCGATCAAAAATTCCTTCAAAAGATACAGATTTTTGAATTTTCATACATCATTTTTGTATGGACAGCTGCCGAATTTGTATGGAAAATTATATGGACAAACTAATGATGCAAAATGGCTTCTTTGGGCATACCGAAGGCACCAAAAAAGTTTCAGCCGGATTAAAAAATACAAAAATTAAAATTGAAGAAAAAAGACCGATTTCGTAGAGAATTGCTCAACAGTTGGTGTCAAACCATCGGGGTTTGAGTGTAAATGAAAAATTGTTTTTATTTGAATCAAATAAATTACACCCGTCATTTAAATATACAGCAATTCCCCACGAAAACAGCATGGAAAAAACAAAAGTGCTCGGACCGGGCTCAAATTTTTTTGGGAGTTTCCTGGCTGAAATAATTAGACCCGTATTTTTTTGTTTGGCCATTAGGGTGACCTACGCCGTGCTAGGGTGGTCTGAAAAATGGCAATTTTCGTCGATTTTTGCAAAAAACACTTTTTTCGAAAAATCATAACTCCTCGCCATTTCAACGGATTTCAATTGTCTTATACGCAAATGAAAGGTGATAAGTTGGGCTTTTAAAGAAAAATAATAACAAGTTTCAAAAATCAAGCTTAACATATGAAAAGGGATTATGAAACTTTAAAATGCCGTTTTGACGGTGTCTGGACCAAAGAGCCTACGTTTGAAAATATTTTTATCGGATTCCCCGGATATTTTTACATGACATACCACAAAATGGGAGGAGTTCATTAACAGGATTCCAAGATATAATTTTTTGAAAATAAAATCCGTGTTTTTCGACGCGCCACGCGCAAAAACCGGAAAATGATTAAATCGGCGAAAAATCGAATTTTTCACTAAAACTGCGATAACTTTAAAATTTCAGCGATGACCTACAGATGTTTTGGTACCAAAATTTTCGTAATTAAAAGACGCATGTATGACATTCTTACAACAGTTTTATAATTAAAACAGTAAAACATATTTTTTTTGCGGAACAGTAAGGCAAATATGCAAATATTTTTTGAAGTTTATGTCCCTCGACTCCAACCAAAGTCGAGAAGGAGAGCAAAAAAATAAAAAAAAAAAGGTAAACACTGAAATTACAGGCTACAGTGTCAACATTTGAATAAAAAATCGTTACTTAATCCACCTTTAGGTAGTTGGTGCCTTCCTCACATTCAAAAAGTCAATATATTCAGTAAAAATAGCAACATTCCCCCTTAACATGTTTAACAAATCAACAATATTACTCATTTCCACGTCTTTTTAATACCTTTCTGAAAATGTATAACATGATAGGGTTTCTTGCAAAACCTCCCTTTTTACATCCGGACATACGCCAAAATCGTTTTTTTAGCAGAACTTTTGAAGTACTTAACTAAACTTGCTGATTTTAAATAGAGACCTATGGGACCCAAGACGGATCGAATGAGACTAATACGGTCAAAATCCGTTTTTTTGTCCACCCACCTACACACAGACATTTGCTCAGAACATGATTCTGAATCGATATGTATACGTGTATACGTCTACAAAGTCAAATTAAATAGTTCATTTATCGAGTGATTCCGCAGTAAGGTAAGGAAGGCAAAAAGTGTTTTAAAATGCACAATACACTTGTCTAGTTGTTTTGCGATCATCTTTCCAAAATTTGCAAGTGTTGACGAAAGTTTTATTTTTGCAAGAAAAAAAAGTTTTTGCGGTGCTGTACTTTGTAATTTCATAGAAGTTCAAATTATTTTTAGACGTGCCCAAACATGCTAAATATGATTATCAATGCAGAAAAGAGCATTTTAGCTTGTTCTCAGTTGATTAGACTTGTATTTCCATTGAAATTTCAATGTTTTCTGATATTTTTTTCCCAATTTTGAAGGGGGGGGAAATGCATTTTAAATTGTTTTCAGTCGATTACACGTCAAATTCCATTGAAATTTTGAAGTTTATTGAAATAGTAGTTTATGCAACAAGTTGCAAAAAGTGGATTTTTTCAGCACGAGTCGTACATTTATCCAACGAGGTTCACCGAGTTGGATAAATACGAAGAGTGCTGATGAAATCAAGTTTTGCAACGATTTCCATACAACATTTTTTGCGATTCCAAAAAACACACACTGAGTGAAATTTTATGTCAAATTTTTATGTATTTTGTCAATAAATCGTTTGAAAATAAAAAAAAATGTTGAAAAATTTTACTTTTCGAAAAAAGTGCTGAAACGTTCAACTTTTCAGCACCCATTTGAGTGCTGAAAAGTAGAACTTTTCAGCATTTATTTTGAAAAGTGTTGCTATTCGATTCTGTTATTTTTGGTACAGAAAAGTAGGCTATTTCGTCGTTCAAGAATGACAGGAAAAGTAAATAGTTTCACGGCGGAATTGCAAAAAATATGTTTTTTGTTCCCTGATTACTCGATCCGATTGGCCCCATAAACTAAAAAGTATTTGCAACGGCCTCAAGTGCAACTATAATGATAAATCGTTGCAAATGGATATTTTCAATACCTTTGTTTTTGCTATTTTGAAAGTTTCTACTTTAATCAAGTTGAACGATCTACAACTAGTTTGCTGAAATTTTTTATGGTAATTTTGACGAAATAACAATTTTCAATCACATTTCAACTTTCAATAAGATAGAGTTTTCAACAGAAATTATTTGTGTCGACTATTATAGTACCGTCATCAGGGGTGACTTTGGGTCTGGAGGGTGCGATTGGGTCACACAAAAATTCTCAAATTTGTATGATCCAATCTCACCCAGACGATATCAAAAATATAGAATCCACAGAAACTAAAACTAAACCTTAATTTTTGAAAAATTATAAAATCACTTTACAGATGGGTCAAAGGGCCATTTTACATGGGTACTTAGGGTGTAATATCAAAATCGATTTTCCAGCACAACACTTTTCCAGTCCCTTTTTGGGTCCTAAACAACTCCCCAAAGTTTGGGAACGATTGGTTTAGTTCTCACTTTGCGCAAAGCGATTCAATTTTCCATATAAATTTGTATGGGAAAACCCATTTTTTGGAATTTGATATTTATCAAATCCACGTTTCATGCTATATCAAATCGGGACCCAAAAGGATCTGAAAAATTGCTGTGCTGCAAAATCGATTTTGATATTACATACACCCTAATGGGTCAAAAGGCTATTTAACATGATCTTTCAAAATGGATCAGCGGGCCACAAAAAATCTTTGGTATACTTTGGTCACCCCTGTTCTGGAATTACTGAATTACTTCCTAAAACTCCAAGTTATTTCGCATTGATAACACCGACCAACAAAATTTCTGCGCAGACTCCACTCGATGGGAAGCATGAGCTTTGGAGTCCCCAGAATTACGTGCATTCGGATTTTTTTTAAATAGTTTGTCTGGACAGAATGATTTTTCTCCAAAGTTTGTATGGAGAATTAGCGCGATTCGGTTCTCCTACAGCGACGAACCGCCCTAATTCTCCTTACAATTTTTGGAGAAAATCTTTGCGGTCCAGACAAACTATTTAAAAAATATCAAAATGCACGTGATTCTGGGGACCCCAAAGTTCATGCTTCCCCTCGAGTGGAGTCTGCACAGTCATTTTTGTCTTTAATGTAGGTCAGTGTAACCAGCCTGACAAAATGCTGGAAATCCATTGCGCAGTTTAAACCAGTGTTGGTATTCTCGCGCTCTCGCGAGAAAAAATCCTCTCTCGTGTTCTCGACACGAGCCTCGGGCTGCCGAGAGAAACTCAGCGATTGCCCGTGCTCTCCTCCGCTCGTGAACGGGCTTTCTCGCGAGCCAGACTTGCCCGTTCGCGAGAGGTTGAACGTGATAGAAACGAACAAAACAACACAGCGATTGAATAACCTCTATACCATCGCCTGGTTCGCATTCATAAGTCTGATAAGGGTAATTCTCTACCAACTCACACGAAATCGAGAAAAGTTGCCCCGACCCTCTTCGATTTGCGTGAAACTTTGTCCTAAGGGGTAACTTTTGTCCCTGATCACGAATCCGAGGTCCGTTTTTTGATATCTCGTGACGGAGGGGCGGTACGACCCCTTCCATTTTTGAACATGCGAAAAAAGAGGTGTTTTTCAACAATTTGCAGCCTGAAACGGTGATGAGATAGAAATTTGGTGTCAAAGGGACTTTTATGTAAAATTAGACGCCCGATTTGATGGCGTACTCAGAATTCCGAATAAACGTATTTTTTCATCGAAAAACACACTAAAAAAGTTTTAAAAACTCTCCCATTTTCCGTTACTCGACTGTATAAAATTTTGGAACATGTCATTTTATGGGAAATTTAATGTACTTTTCGAATCTACATTGTCCCAGAAGGGTCATTTTTTCATTTAGAACAAAATTTTTCATTTTAAAATTTCGTGTTTTTTCTAACTTTGCAGGGTTATTTTTTAGAGTGTAACAATGTTCTACAAAGTTGTAGAGCAGACAATTACAAAAATTTTGATGTATAGACATAAGGGGTTTGCTTATAAACATCACGAGTTATCGCGATTTTACGAAAAAAAGTTTTGAAAAAGTTACTTTTTGCGTTTCTCTTTGTTTCGTCGTCCGTGTCTGTCACGGGTGACCATGAATGGCCATGATCGATGACGACCAACTTTTTCAAAACTTTTTTTCATAAAATCGCGATAACTCGTGATGTTTATAAGCAAACCCCTTATGTCTATACATCAAAATTTTTGTAATTGTCTGCTCTACAACTTTGTAGAACATTGTTACACTCTAAAAAATAACCCTGCAAAGTTAGAAAAAACACGAAATTTTAAAATGAAAAATTTTGTTCTAAATGAAAAAATGACCCTTCTGGGACAATGTAGATTTGAAAAGTACATTAAATTTCCCATAAAATGACATATTCCAAAATTTTTTACAGTCGAGTAACGGAAAATGGGAGAATTTTTTAAACTTTTTTAGTGTTTTTTTCGATGAAAAAATACGTTTATTCGGAATTCTGAGTACGCCATCAAATCGGGCGTCTAATTTTACAAAAAAAGTCCCTTTGACACCAAATTTCTATCTCATCACCGTTTCAGGCTGCAAATTATTGAAAAACACCTCTTTTTTCACATGTTCAAAAATGGAAGGGGTCGTACCGCCCCTCCGTCACGAGATATCAAAAAACGGACCTCGGATTCGTGATCAGGGACAAAAGTTACCCCTTAGGACAAAGTTTCACGCAAATCGAAGAGGGGTCGGGGCAACTGCTGTGTGAGTTGGCGGAGAATTACCCATAAACAAATTGCTAGCTTGGGACGAACGGCTAACACGAGGCGCTCGCGGCGAGAGCGAGAACGCGAACGAAAATGCGAGCGCGAGCGAGAAAAGAAAAGTACTACAAGTTCTCTTCCTCGCTCGCGAACGACAAATGCTTTCCTTCTTCTCGCTCGAATTACAACACTGGCTTAAACGATTTTAATATTGTTACATGTGAAATAGAGATGTTTTTGTTTTATTTTTTATACTCAACATTCATTTAGGAAATAATGATGTTTTTTCAAATAAAACAAAAACAAACAATACTCAAAATCAAATTAAAAAAACCATCCCCTTTCACTCGCCCATTTGTCTCCCCCAACCCTGTCTCCGGCGAGACTCCGTGTCCATTTCGGGGGGTCATTCCCACCGTACCGCCTCCGGGGACAGTCCCCGTCGTGTCATAAATTATGCAATTTTTTCACCACATTGCGATTGGAACGTGACGAAAATTAAGCATTTTCCGGTTTCAATCAGGGGCGACCATTGTGTGTGTGCTAGGACCCCGAAACCAGCAGTAGTAATTGGTACCCGAACGAGAGAGAGAGAACGAAAAAAGGTCGAATTTCCCTCACGATACGCGGGAAACTTATTTCCATCACAATGCGTGTGGTGGCAGCGGCCGCGGTGATATTCGGGATTTTGGTCAGGGGTTTTCCGTTACAAGTCCGGTAAATCTCCATATAAATGGATTTTTTCACACAGAGCAAAATATGAAAACCGGAAAATGTATACCTTCGTAATGAATCCGCGAGGACACGTGAAATTGGAGGTTTGGATTATTTTTATTAGTTATTCATCGAAAATAGGACAAAAGTTAATAAACAACAACTTACTCTGAAAAAGATTGAACATACCTGAAAGAGAAAAAAGAAAACAGTTAGTAAACAAAGAAACAATTGACAGACAAAAAAATAGAAACTAAGTGAATGCAATTCAGCAGCATTGCATAAATTCAGAATCAGTTGCCTTGAGCAGCAAATGAAAACATTCTTCCCGGAAATTCGATTCGAATGAAGTTTTCAACCGTGGGCGCTCTCGAAGTTAAAATTTTCATCAATTTTCAATTAGCAAACAATTACGTATTGACCGAACCTCACCCAACACTGAACCTCGGAATATTGTGTCGGAAATTGAACCATCAGGATTCGATTCTCACGAGAATGTGTGTGTGTGTGTGTGTGTTCGTGTTTGTCTTTGCATCATTCCCAACTCATCAGATGAGGCTGCCCCACCAATCACCCTCCGGAAAGATGATCATCCATCCCCATTTGCCGAGCCATTGTGTGTGTGTGTTTTCAGGTTGGGCCGCCTCTTCCTAAAACAGAGGCATCATCTTGCTTGCTGGGAAATGAACCTCTGTCCCGACTTGGTGGGCCCACCCACGTGTTTCCGGTGCACAAATTAAGCTCCCATTTCCATGGGTGCACGACCCCGTAAATAGCTTCGTCTTTATGCCGTGCCATGTAACGCCGAAACCGCCCGACCCGGTGCCTCTTCCTCGCTGCCCAATTGCCACCCTTTAGCACCCATCAACAGTGATTCCAAGATCAGTTTGTTGAGAATGGCAACAATGGTTGGGCCCAAACCACCCCTTCAATGACTTGCTTGATTTTTAACCCTTGGCATTGGCCGTTGTTGAACTTTAAGACATTCAAAATCGTTCAAAATTTGGTGCCCAAATGTTTTGGATCAAGTGCCCAAATCCAACAAGATGTGCCCAAAATTTTAGAATGCAAAGTTTTCTTTTTCGAACAGATCAAGCCCATTTGATCAATTCCATTTTCCTAAGTACGAGTGGCCAAGTCCAAATTCATGTGCCCATGTCTAAGAGCTCATGTTTTAATGTTCAAGTTGAAATGCTCGATTTCATGAGTTTTGTGTAGTGTAGTGTACAATTCCAAGTTTTCTTTGTTCAACAGATCAAGCTTAAGAGTCCAATTCAATGTGTCCAAATACAAGTGCCCAAGTGTTTATACATGTGCCCAAGTGCCCAACATCTAAGTTAAAATGTCTTATTTGAAGAGTCCAACCCAAAGCAAATCTTCAACATTCTACATTTTGTGAAATTTCAAATCGTCAAAAAATAAATACCACAAGTGTTATGTGAACAATCCCGTGCCTGAGTACAACTACAAATGCACAGGTTCTAATCCATTTGCCAATGTGCTAAAATTACGAGTTAAATTTGCCCTATTACATTTTGTGAAATTTGAAATTGCCAAAAACTAAAAAGCTCCAAATTCTTGTGCCCAAGTTTGAATGTCCAGTTTCAAAAGTCAATCTCAAAGTTATACTGCATTTCTAGTTAAAAGGCTCAATTTTGAGTGCTCAAACCCATGAGCCCAAATCTAAATTACAAATCTAGGTTCCCAAAACCAGTTGTTCAAGTTTTACTGTTTATGTCAAAATATGTTATTGCAATTATCCAAAAAAAGAGAAAAGTTAAACGTTCTGAATAAAAGTGCCCCAGTTTAAGTTCCCAAGACTCAGGAGATCAATGTCAAAGTGCCCAAGACTACGTGTTCAAGTCAAATTTATCAAAGTACCAAGTTCACGAGTGCAAATTCAGTGTCCAAAACTATGTGCCCATGTGATCAAGTCTAAGTGCCCAAAAGTATGAATTTGAGTCCAAATATCTAACAACCCAAAGTCCTAGTGCCCAAGTCTTAGTGTCCTGGTGCCTATTGGTCGCACTAGGCCAAGAGCACAAATCCTTGTGTCCATGTTTAGCAGTTTGAGTCTAAATGTCAATGTTCATATTTTAAAGTCCGTGTGCCCACGTCAAAGAGCCCAAGCCCAAGCTCAAGTGCCCAAGTCCATGTCAAAGTGCCCATGCCCAATTGTTCGTGTTTCTAGGTACAAGTGCCCCGGTTCAAATTTGCAAGTCCTAATTTCTTCTTTTTCCAAAAACCAGCTGTTCAAGACTAAATCCGATTACAAGTATCCCAGTTTGGGTTCAAACCAAGTTCAAGTGTTTACGTCCAACCTTCATTATTGCAATGTCTGACTACTTTGTTTAAGTCTGAGTGCCCAAAATAAGTTTCGGAGTCCAAATACCCAAGATCCTGAAGTGCAAGTGGCCCAGACCAAGTGCTCAAGTCCAATATTTCATTTATATGTGTCATAAGCTCAACGTCCAAGGACTCAAAACAAAGTATTGGATACAAGTGTTCAAGTGTTCAAAGTTATGTGCCCAAAAAATAAGAGTTTAAGTCCAAATACCAAAGACCGCACAAGGCCAAGCGCCCCAATCCAAGTGTCAATGTTAAAGTTTACAAGACCAAGTATTAACAGTTTTTATCAGTGTTAAGACGAATGCTTTAGTTTTAGTCTTAGTTTTATGTTCATTTGGGCAACAAGTGTCTGTTGAGAAATAAACATGACGAGGTGCCCAAAACCAAGTTTCCGAGCCCAAGTGCCCTTGTCTAAGTTTTTTAAACAAGACCGTGAAAAATTAGGAATCCAAATCCAAGTGTCCATGTTAAAGTTTACAATGTCCATCTCCAAGTGCCCAAATTGAAAAATTCAAGTACATATGCCCAAGACTATTATTCTTAGTCGGAGTAACCAAGTTATAGAGAAAAAATCCAAGTGCCCAAAACATACTATCCGAGTTCAGATGTTCAAGTCTAAGTGCCCCAGACCAAGTCACGAGTTCAAAGTCCAGACCCTGAAGTCCAAGTGACCAGGACCAAGTATCCAAGTTGTGTAATCGAAGTGAAAATTGAAATGTTATACCCAATCTTTTTGAACCGCAAATTTGTTTACTATTTTCAACAAATAAATACTACAAATCATTCAAGGGTTAAGGTACACCAACCCCCCTTCTGTTCAGCTGCGACGAGCGAAAGCCGCCCCGAAAACCCACTAACGATGATAATAATGATAATAATCATCAACCTGGGTGCAACCCTCGGCTTCACCCCTTCCACCCACCCACTCGTTTTTCCCGAAGCTTGTAATTGTAGCGAAGGCGTTGATTGCCAGGTGCCGGCAGAGTTGAGCAGGTTGGTTGCTTGGCTGCTGCACTGTGTAATGTCTTCTCTTCCGCGTATGAGTGGGTGTGTGTGTGTTTACAGGAGCACTGCTGGTGCTCGTGTATCTTTGGAGGTACACCCTCTTTTTGGTGAAGGTGAGTGCTTAATTGTGGAAAGTGGAGTGATTAAATGTTTTTTGCTAGGTTAGGTTAGGTTAGGTTAGGTTAGGTTAGGTTAGGTTAGGTTAGGTTAGGTTAGGTTAGGTTAGGTTAGGTTAGGTTAGGTTAGGTTAGGTTAGGTTAGGTTAGGTTAGGTTAGGTTAGGTTAGGTTAGGTTAGGTTAGGTTAGGTTAGGTTAGGTTAGGTTAGGTTAGGTTAGGTTAGGCTAGGTTAGGTTAGGTTAGGTTAGGTTAGGTTAGGTTAGGTTAGGTTAGGTTAGGTTAGGCTAGGTTAGGTTAGGTTAGGTTAGGTTAGGTTAGGTTAGGTTAGGTTAGGTTAGGTTAGGCTAGGTTAGGTTAGGTTAGGTTAGGTTAGGTTAGGTTAGGTTAGGTTAGGTTAGGTTAGGTTAGGCCAGGTTAGGTTAGGTTAGGTTAGGTTAGGTTAGGTTAGGTTAGGTTAGGTTAGGTTAGGTTAGGTTAGGTTAGGTTAGGTTAGGTTAGGTTAGGTTAGGTTAGGTTAGGTTAGGTTAGGTTAGGTTAGGTTAGGTTAGGTTAGGTTAGGTTAGGTTAGGTTAGGTTAGGTTAGGTTAGGTTAGGTTAGGTTAGGTTAGGTTAGGTTAGGTTAGGTTAGGTTAGGTTAGGTTAGGTTAGGTTAGGTTAGGTTAGGTTAGGTTAGGTTAGGTTAGGTTAGGTTAGGTTAGGTTAGGTTAGGTTAGGTTAGGTTAGGTTAGGTTAGGTTAGGTTAGGTTAGGTTAGGATTTGCTTATTTTCAATTTTTGTTCAACACAAACATTCGACCTAAACATTTTGTCAGGTGCACTTTTCTTGAACACCCCACACAACACTGCACTTTTTTTGCATCGCAACCTAGAGTGTTCTCACTTTACAAAAGCGTAGTGTGGCTGAGCCCACTAAAGAGGCTTCCTCATTTGCACGAATTCTGGGCTGTGCTGCAGCGCAAAAGGGTCATCGTGGTTAATTTCATCCGGTGGGGTGCCAGTTTTCCAGGAAGTAGGCTACAATTATCCATGACCTTTTTTCAGATGGACTTTTATGGTCGTAGCTTTTGGAACGCTCACTCTTTGATGTCCCCCTGTGTGAGTGACGATAATTACATTGGCTTTGTTGGAAAATTTCAAATTATTTTCCAACCAATTCGGATGTCATTTCGAACATTTACTTTTGCAAACATTTTCAACAAGAGCACAAAAAAACACGCGATTCAATTTTCGCCCAGCATGAAATGAATCTTCCTTCCAGCCAAATGTAATTGCTAGGGATCGATTTTTGCCCCAATAATCTCATTTCTCTACCGGCAGCAGCAGCAGCACCGTCTTCGATGATCTGATTTTCATATTTACTTTTTCGCAGAATTTACTTTTCCCCGTCATCATCAGCGCCCCCCCAAAACTCGAAAAAAAAATTGGACCGCTCTCATTGGAAATTCAATATCATCATCCGAAAATATCCAATCCATCCTGGCCAACAAGGACTTGGGCTGGGGCGTGGAGACCCAGTTGATCAAATTAGAGAATCCTCTCGTCTCGTCCTCAACCATCACCACCCAGAGGGCAAAACCACGATGATGGCGTAATCCCGGCGAATGCCGTCGTGACACATCACCATAAATCCATATCAGAAATCGTTCCACGTTTTGTAAACCTTACACCACCCTGCTCCCCTCAGATTGGCTTCCTCTGGCTTTCCTGGCACTAGAAGGTTGGAGGTCAACAACAAATATGAATGTTATCTGCATTTTTGACAATATTTTTATTATTTGAATTAGTTGAAATAATAAAGTTTTCAAAAATCAGCCTCATTCTCAGCTAACATACATTTTTGCACGCATTTATACACCAAAGTTACAATTCTATTAATTCACAGATTAACATCAACTTCAAAAATTTCATGTTGTGTTATTGAAAATTTCGAATTAATCACTCTTTCATGTACTTTTTGCTAGTAAATCATTTTACAAAAAAAAACCTCTCTCTTACTGTAGCCACTTATTCTCTGGCGCTAGAACTCCACATTCCGGACAAATTCACCGGGGAGGAATATTTGAAAAATAAATTTAATTTCAAAATTCCATATTTATGACCGGAGACCGCAACGAGTCCCGAAACATGCCGATGATCGTCAAAACTGGCCAGCCAGCCAGCCCAGCGGCTATCTTTCATGATACTTTCCCAAATAAAAGTTGCTTCCTTGGGAAAAGTCTCGAGCTTTTCCTCCAACACCCCAAGAAGGACTATCAGCTTGGTTGTGTGAGCTGGCTGCTCTCGTTTGTACTAGTTCGGTATGAGGTATTTCAGCTTAAAAGTTTTATTTATTGCTTTCGTTTCTTGGTATGAAATAAGGCGAATGAAATTTTGGAAATTTAACAAAACTCCATCAACATCGCTCATTTAACTGATATTTTTGAAAAAGCACAAATTTTGTTGGGAAAACACCCACAAAAAGAAAGAAAAAAAAAACAAAATATAAAGGAACTCCGGTGCGGAAAGTGCAGCCACCCGTCAAATGAGATCAACCACGCGCTCACTTGCTTTTGTGGTCAGTATCAAAAAAGGAAGCGAAGAAAAATTGTAGGCAAAATCCGAAACAAACTTTTCCGCAAAAGAGAGAAAAATTCAATTTGGCCAAGTTCCGCGCGATGTGGTAGAAGGTCTTTGTGCGTATTTAATCTTGGCATTGTTTAAGGTTTGACTTTGTAACTTTCAGTACTGTTTATGGTGAAGTGAGTTCAGTGAGTTGGTACTGCTTTAGTAGACAAAGAAGTATAAACGAAATTATTATTTGCCTCTGAAGTAATTTTAAAAAATACAAAAATACAAAAATACAAAAATACAAAAATACAAAAATACAAAAATACAAAAATACAAAAATACAAAAATACAAAAATACAAAAATACAAAAATACAAAAATACAAAAATACAAAAATACAAAAAAACAAAATACAAAAATACAAAAATACAAAAATACAAAAATACAAAAATACAAAAATACAAAAATACAAAAATACAAAAATACAAAAATACAAAAATACAAAAATACAAAAATACAAAAATACAAAAATACAAAAATACAAAAATACAAAAAAAAACATACAAAAATACAAAAATACAAAAATACAAAAATACAAAAATACAAAAATACAAAAATACAAAAATACAAAAATTACAAAAATACAAAAATACAAAAATACAAAAATACAAAAATACAAAAATACAAAAATACAAAAATACAAAATACAAAAATACAAAAATACAAAAATACAAAAATACAAAAATACAAAATACAAAAATACAAAAATACAAAATACAAAAATACAAAATACAAAAATACAAAAATACAAAAATACAAAAATACAAAAATACAAAAATACAAAAATACAAAAATACAAAATACAAAAATACAAAAATACAAAAATACAAAATACAAAAATACAAAAATACAAAATACAAAAATACAAAAATACAAAAATACAAAATACAAAAATACAAAAATACAAAAATACAAAAATACAAAATACAAAAATACAAAAATACAAAAATACAAAATACAAAAATACAAAATATACAAAAATACAAAATACAAAAATACAAAATACAAAATACAAAAATACAAAAATACAAAAATACAAAATACAAAAATAAAAATACAAAATACAAAAATACAAAATACAAAATACAAAAATACAAAAATACAAAAATACAAAAATACAAAAATACAAAATACAAAAATACAAAAATACAAAAATACAAAATACAAAAATACAAAAATACAAAAATACAAAATACAAAAATACAAAATACAAAAATACAAAAATACAAATACAAAATACAAAAATACAAAAATACAAAAATACAAAAATACAAAAATACAAAAATACAAAAATACAAAAATACAAAAATACAAAAATACAAAAATACAAAAATACAAAAATACAAAAATACAGAAATACAAAAATACAAAAATACAAAAATACAAAAATATATGAGTTTAACGTAGGAAGCTTGACTGGTCGTCGAGTCTCATCTTGAAAGCTTCTCCATTATTCAATAGGCAATGCATTTTAAAACACTCAGTTGCACCAGGTAACCACCACAATTTGTCATAGTTTAATAACAAACTTCTCAAGAGATCATCAGCATGTACACCTGCGCCGTATTTCAATTCCCTGAAACACTTCCGAGTTTCCCCCAGTTAAATTCTTCGAAAATTTTCTTCCCCAAGACACTGCAGAGACTGTATTACATCCCAATTCACCAGCACTAGCCTGGATTATTCATTCGTTTTCTTTCAATTACGCTAAAACGGCATTGCTCTACCAGAAGATCTCCCTTATCACTCCGTTCAAATCCCATTTCTTGTCTTAGTGTAGAAAATTTGGGGTGGAAAACCTGGGAGATGCTATAAAATTCTGACCACCCCCCACACGAGCTGGTCTGCTGACCACCGAAAGCCACTTCCGGGGAGCGCCAGACAGGGCACAATTTATTAGCCCAATTGGATGTGGAGTTTTTTCATTCCGCTATGAAGGTGGCTTCAGATGGGGCATTAAGGGGGTCAAAGGCGATACTCTGTTTGGGGAAATGTTGGTCAAACTATTTACAACCTTCGGCCCAATCATATTCCCTGAGAATCGAAGCCGACTTTTCGTTAGAGTTTATGTTTATTGCACATTTGATGGTTACTCTCGTTACTCTCATGGTTTTTCAAAGCTGCTTTAATTTGGATTGTCTTGTTCACAAAAATGAACAAAATTAAAAAAGCGGGCCAATTAAATGTCCAATTACGGTTACAATTTCTACTTCCATCTCGCCCAGACATCACCAAAGGTCATCCATCACTTCGCGTTCGCCACGTTTGCTAATGGAATAAAATAAAACTTTTAATATCAATTAGAAAGTTTATAATTAAGCTCTCATTGCAGCCATGGTCACCCTCTCTCAGTCTGATGCAATGATAGTTCCAGTCGATAAAGTGACTTCCACCCCGCAAAGGTCACACAAATTGCTGCCCGGTGAACCATCGGCCGTCAAAAGTTTGGATATGGTTTCACAGGACAATTAAACTGTTGAACAAATTGAAATTTACCATCTAATGACTAACTAACGATGGACGAACGACCGAACGCCAAGATCGTCGGGGAGATAATCATGTTCGTTGAACCAAACCGAACAATACTCAACCTTAATGAAATCCGTGACTCGATGCTTGGAAAACATCTAATAGTTTGCCATCATCATCAGCATCATCATGGCTCGCCGTCCAGATTCAGACAGGAGCAGTGGTTCGTTCTTCCCGGAGGAGGAGAACCGTTCGTAATGAGCCTATTTCCTATCCAATTTACCTCGAGTGCACGCTGTTTCATTTACTTCCATTATAGGGTGAGGGGGGCAGTTTTTGACATGATTTTGTGCTTATCTGTGCCAATTTGTGCCTTTTTGTCACTTGTGCCAATTTCTGACATCTCAAGTAATTTCTTTCATATGCACTTATTTGTGCCCATTTTTGCCAAATATACTAATTTGTACATGTCTATGCTTATTCGTTGCAACTTGTGTCAATGTATAACCATTTAGGCAACTTTTGCTAATTTATGTCAATCTTTTCCGAATTTTGTCAAATCGTTCAAATTTTATATAAACTCTTCCATTTGTGCCAGTTTGTGCCAATTTGTGCCAATCCATGCTTATTCGTATGAACTTGTGTCACACGGCGTATTTTCTGGACAACCTTAAGGAGAAAAAATAGTCATCACTACTTTCAAACGTGTCTTATAGGAAATTTTCTCAGCTTTCCAATGCTTCTAAGAGCGAAATGTTTCATCGGGAAATTTCTGAGATATCTCTATTTTAAGTTTTTTCTTTTAAATCCTTGATCATTTATTCGAAACTTTTAAATAACAGTCCAGGAAACTTGTCAAATAATGTGTTTCATGTGTATTTTATTGACCAAAATATGCAAAATAAGACAAGAAACAACTTTGTAGATGGTTGCAAACCACTAAACATTTTGAAAATTAAGTTTTAACCGAATTTTTGAATATGTGGGATTTATTCAAATAATAAAACCGTATTGAAATATTATTTTTACAAGAACAAATAGATTATTACACAATTGTTGTGTACAAATAACACCGGTCTGCTCTGATTCAGCTTGGAATTAGCTGATACAACCGAAATTTCTTCAGGTTTGAGATTGATAGGGTATTACAAGATTTTTAAAAATAAATATCATATTTCCTTAATCAAACACAAACAAGTTGCATGGATACAAAACATGTTTTATAATTGAAATTATACTGCAAATAACTGTTGCTAGCTTTAGGAGAAATACTTTTCATAAGTATGAAATGATTGTTTCAGTTTTTTTGTATTAAATGATCAAGGAATTAGCAATATTTTAGAAGTTTATAAGACTCTCATCTTCAATCTCATCTTAAAAAAATATATATGTCTTGATTTTTGTTCAAATAGTTTGGAAAGAAAGTTTCTGTTAGATTTTTTTTTGTTAAAATACTATTTAATTTTTGTTTAAACAAAAATAAATATTTGTGACTGTGTTTTCAAAATTCTGAATCGGAAGACTCGAGTTTTATTGCTACTTTTAAGTGCATTTTCTACAGAAAACATTTTATAAAATTTTATCTTTATTGTATACTCATGAAAATATGACTTTTGAAGCTTGCTACAGTAATATGTAGTACATTTTCGATTTCAAATCATATTTGTATTTATGTTCCTGGTTAATGTTTGCTTAAGAAAATATCAAATTTGTTCATTAAAATTCCATAATACCATTAACAATCACAAACCTGCCAAAGTTTCGGTTGAACAAGCTAAATCAGAGTAGACACGTGATATTTGTACACAAAAAATATGTAATTATCAAATATTTTTTGTTAAAAATACATTTTTACACTGTTTTATGATTTTAATTTCTGAATAAATCCCATATATTCAAAAACTTAGACAAAACATAATTTTCAAAATGTTTAGCGGTTTTCAACCTTCTACAAAGTTGTTTCTTGTCTTACATGTGCAAACATTTTGATGAATAAATGACTCATGAAACACATCATTTGACAAGTTGTCTGAACTGTTAGTATAAATTTTCCAATAAATAATAAAGGAATTTAAAACCAAAAAACTTTAAATAGTGATATCTCAGAGATTTCCCGATGAAACATTTCGCTTATAGAAGCATTGGAAAGCTGAGAAAATTTCTTATAAGACACATTTGAAAGTGGCGATGACAATTTTTTCCTGATAAGGTTGTTCTAGAAAACACGCCATGGTCAATGCATGACCATTTGAGCCACTTTTACCAATTGTGTCAAATTACTGTCGAACATGCCGATTCATGCCAATCTATGCTAATTTGTTTACCTTGAGCCATATTTTACATTTTATGCCACTTGTGTCATTTAGTTTCCATATGTAGCAATTTGTGCTTATTTGCACCAATTCAAACTTGTTTGTTCTAAGCTGGGGTCAGTTTTTTCATTTGTGCCGGTTTGCGCCCAAATGAAAAAACAAAGCAATTTGTAACTGTGGTTATTTGCCAAAATTGGGCAAATTTGAAGAAATTTTTAAAACTTGTATTAATTTTTGCCCTTTTGTGCTACACAAGCTTAATAATTCAAAACTTGTGCTATAAGAACTAATTTGAACAAAGTACAAATTTTTTGCCAACTTGTGGAAATTTGTGGACATTTGTGCCCATTTGAAAAAAGTCCTGTTTCAAAAAAAAAATAGATTTGAAATATGTGCCCATCTTGTGCCATTTTGTTAATCTGCTTTTTTTCATGATGCGACAATTTGTGCCATACATGCTATTTTTTTTATTTGATGCTCAAGGTGGTAGATGGTGTCTTTCACTTTTGGGGCAATTACTGTCGATGAAGGTTCTGAATTCAGGGTCCAGAAATAGTAAATTGAAATGAAAAAATATCACTATTTGTAAAATGCTTCTACAAACAACACAAAGATTGAAAGATTCTGATCAAGAATGATGCCTTCCAGAGCCTTAATTGTTTATGTGTTGTGCAAAACGTGTACATTTGTCTTAGTTTGTGGTGATTGCTCCTATTTTGTCCAGTGCTTTATGTATAAATTTGTGCCTTGTGCCGTAATTATTCCAACTTGTGCCTATTTGTAAACTTTTGCGCTCATTTAAGTTAAACAAATTGGTTCCTTATAATTTGTACACACAAACTAAATAAATGCCGTCAAAGTTTGACGTTTGCTTGTTACATCAATTCAAGCTCGGATTTGACAAACGGAATAAGCCCCTGAATGCCCTAAAAAAAGTCATGTGTTTTCTAAATTTGTCCTAAGCAATTTTATGTTTGACAAGAAATGATATTCATCATATCCAAAATAGGTCCCTTTCCCCTAGAAAGTCAACCAACCGCTTCCACACAGTAGCTCCCGTTTCTCACCCTCTTTGCTTCAGTAGCGATCGATAAATGCATCCTGCTGCACAAATTACCCGGATGTGCAACCGGTGGGTGCTTTTCGCCAACTAGCACTGCCCTACCCCCCAACCAAACCTAACCCCTGGGTTGCACCACACAGGAAGCAAACCTAACCTCAAACCCCAAAATAGGAAAACCCATGGTTTTGTGAGCGCAACAGAGAACAACAACCTCGCACAGCATCGGCAAGCAGACATGGGCAGGTTCGGAAAACTTCGGAGGGAAAAAGGGTCGATTTTCAATTGGGTGTTTTTCGAGTTTTCGAGCAAATTGACGCGATTTGGCAGTAAATAAAATTCGCTCGAAACAATTGATTTGGAATTGGTGGCGATTTGCCTGGGAAGAGCGGTATTTATTGGCAACCTTTTAACGCTGGTTTTGTTGAAATTTTAGCGCGGAAGCACCTGCAGGTATGCAACCAGAATGACGTGAGTTTCGTAATTTGCAACGCTGAGCGTTATTAAATGATAACAGGTAAATTTCTGGATTTTCCAGATCATTTGGAAAACCGACAGTTTCAACGCATTGTTAAAATTCAGATGAAAATAAATAGATCAATTTCATGCAGGGGAAACCCAACAACGTATGATGTGTTGATGAATTAAGCTGAAATTGATTTACAACTAACTGAAAAAATATCTTAATAATCAGAAAAGGAATCTGTTAAAGTGTTTGAATTATAAACGATCTGCAAGTAATAACAATCCAACTAATGAGGCGAAACATGCAACTATTTTTTTCTTAACACCCAAAAGCCTTAAATTAATGACAAAGCGAATTGTCTTTTGTCTTTTGTCTTTTGTCTTTTGTCTTTTGTCTTTTGTCTTTTGTCTTTTGTCTTTTGTCTTTTGTCTTTTGTCTTTTGTCTTTTGTCTTTTGTCTTTTGTCTTTTGTCTTTTGTCTTTTGTCTTTTGTCTTTGTCTTTTGTCTTTTGTCTTTTGTCTTTGTCTTTTGTCTTTGTCTTTTGTCTTTGTCTTTTGTCTTTGTCTTTTGTCTTTTGTCTTTTGTCTTTGTCTTTTGTCTTTGTCTTTTGTCTTTGTCTTTTGTCTTTTGTCTTTTGTCTTTGTCTTTTGTCTTTGTCTTTTGTCTTTTGTCTTTTGTCTTTTGTCTTTTGTCTTTTGTCTTTTGTCTTTTGTCTTTTGTCTTTTGTCTTTTGTCTTTTGTCTTTTGTCTTTTGTCTTTTGTCTTTTGTCTTTTGTCTTTTGTCTTTTGTCTTTTGTCTTTTGTCTTTGTCTTTTGTCTTTTGTCTTTTGTCTTTTGTCTTTTGTCTTTTGTCTTTTGTCTTTTGTCTTTGTCTTTTGTCTTTTGTCTTTTGTCTTTTGTCTTTTGTCTTTTGTCTTTTGTCTTTTGTCTTTTGTCTTTTGTCTTTTGTCTTTTGTCTTTTGTCTTTTGTCTTTTGTCTTTTGTCTTTTGTCTTTTGTCTTTTGTCTTTTGTCTTTTGTCTTTTGTCTTTTGTCTTTTGTCTTTTGTCTTTTGTCTTTTGTCTTTTGTCTTTTGTCTTTTGTCTTTTGTCTTTTGTCTTTTGTCTTTTGTCTTTTGTCTTTTGTCTTTTGTCTTTTGTCTTTTGTCTTTTGTCTTTTGTCTTTTGTCTTTTGTCTTTTGTCTTTTGTCTTTTGTCTTTTGTCTTTTGTCTTTTGTCTTTTGTCTTTTGTCTTTTGTCTTTTGTCTTTTGTCTTTGTCTTTTGTCTTTTGTCTTTTGTCTTTTGTCTTTTGTCTTTTGTCTTTTGTCTTTTGTCTTTTGTCTTTTGTCTTTTGTCTTTGTCTTTTGTCTTTTGTCTTTTGTCTTTTGTCTTTTGTCTTTTGTCTTTTGTCTTTTGTCTTTTGTCTTTGTCTTTTTGTCTTTGTCTTTTGTCTTTTGTCTTTTGTCTTTTGTCTTTTGTCTTTTGTCTTTTGTCTTTTGTCTTTTGTCTTTTGTCTTTTGTCTTTTGTCTTTTGTCTTTTTCTTTTGTCTTTTGTCTTTTGTCTTTTGTCTTTTGTCTTTTGTCTTTTGTCTTTGTCTTAGTTTTTAGTTTTTAGTTTTTAGTTTTTAGTTTTAGTTTTTAGTTTTTAGTTTTTAGTTTTAGTTTTTAGTTTTTAGTTTTTAGTTTTTAGTTTTTAGTTTTTAGTTTTTAGTTTTAGTTTTTAGTTTTTAGTTTTTAGTTTTTAGTTTTTAGTTTTTAGTTTTTAGTTTTTAGTTTTTAGTTTTTAGTTTTTAGTTTTTAGTTTTTAGTTTTTAGTTTTTAGTTTTTAGTTTTTAGTTTTTAGTTTTTAGTTTTGAGAACTCTCGCCTTCAAATTATATCGTTTTTCCCCAGCAAAAAAACAAATCCTACAACTATTCGCATTTACCAACAACTTCCAGCTCGCCCATGTTAAGAGCCCTTCACACGCCATGTTTACAACCACTAAAGCCTGCTGGACCATGTCCGCTAAACAGCAGTGCTTCATATTTATCGCTATTGACAACCACCCTCCTCTAAAAACCAACGTGACATCACCATCGGAAAGCCTACACCGACAACTTGACGTGTTTCTGGTTTTGACGTGTTGCATACATTCGGGCGTAATTCCGTCAATCCACCGCGCTTTGTTTCCTTCTGTAAACATAACTAGTGGAACATGGTTTGAGCCATCAAGTGAGGTAAAATCACTAGTTTTTTGTGATTTTATCTGTGAAACTTTGCTGGAGATACAAATAATCACTCTGTTTTGACGTTTTCGTCGTTCTAAATCCCTCAAATGATGCACTTCCGGTGCAGCGATCTGAAAAAGTGAAAGAAAATTGCTTTCTAGAAGAAAAACGGCGGGAAAGATGAGGTCATGTCTTAGAGGATGTAAGGTAACTTCCACAAGCACAGGAACAAAAAAGAAGCATTCGGAGCGTGAAAGAGAGTGTGAGTGTCTAAAACATTGACACATTTTTAGCCAGCGTCATCGTCAACACCAGGCACATCGAAACCGGGCGAGGTTCTTCTTCGTTATGCCACAAGGTCTTGCAAAAAAGATGACAAACAACGATGCTTTTCGACCAGAATCGACGACGACGACGACTCCGGAAAGAGTGTGGAAAATTTCATGCTTTCTTGCTCGCTGCCATCTGGGGTGCTTTTGATGCTATGCAGTAGGAAAAAGGGGGTTTGAATGTGAATTATTCGGGCTTGCAAACTTCAGAAAAGTACATATGAGGTAAGCTGTGTTTCTTAAAAAAAAACACTAAATTGTCAATTCCACCAATACTTACCCCAACATCCCCTTTTTACCCAAGTAACTTCCCTAGCACAGAACTATTCTCTTGCCCGGGAAGGGAGCAAACCCGGTGAACCCGGTTCATCCTTGGCTGGTTTCCACTATCACAGATTCTCTCGATGTATTACGGTACAATTCACCCCAAAAATGCTTGAAACAAAACATGCACGATCTGGAATCTGGTATCCATGGCAGTACACCTGCGGCTCTGAGAGCTATCTGTTGTTTTTTTTTCAGGTGGGATTTCGTCCCAATCGAAAACGGGGACATCTCCATGTCAACGAAACCTCAAAAGAAGGACGGAGTGAATTATGGAGACGGAAAAATTCCATGCTGGCGGTTTAGTGGTTCGAGAAAAACACTTCCGATATTAACTCGGGCGAAAATTCTTCGGAATATTTGGTCTAGGTTCATCTTTGTGTGGAATATTTGGTATAGGAAACGGAGCAACACGATGTGAAATATGTTGCACTATTGAAGAGAAATGTACCTTCTGTATTGACTGAGAGAACCATAAAGGTGTGTCCCGATTTGCCCCACTTACCGTTGACCTGGAGGGCTCATATTTTGGCCAGATGCTAGTTTTATATGTACAAACAACCCCTGAAGATTTCAGGCTGATTGGTTAGGTCGATGTGATATGGGTATGCTTTGCTTATGGACTTGCTCTTAAAATCTTGTCTTGGACATACAAAAGAAATTTTGCCAAATTGAAACTTCATTTGACAAAAGTTAACCTTAAAAGTAACTGTTAATACTTTTAAGGTTAACTTTTGTCAAATGAAGTTTCAAGTTAGCAAAATTTGTTTTGAAAGTCCAAGACAAGATTTTAAGAGCGAGTTCACGTCCACGTTAAAATTATATAAAAACCTTATATTTATAACAAATAACTTAATATTGTTGGATAAATGACTGTAAAACTCGATAAAAGTGCCAAAAATTTCTTCCAATGCATGTTTTGGAAGATTGCCATGGATTTTGAACAGATTTTGAAATTAAAGTAACTTATTGTTACCCATGGGCTTAAAAGAGAGGGTAACAATGAGACAGTCCTGGATTCTGGGTGTATTCTAAAGTTTTGTCAAATCTAATGCATGGACATTGTAATTCATACTCTAAGAAATGACGAAAGAAATTTTGAGAAATATAAGTTTTTGTGTTAATGGCAGCCTATGGAGCAACTCTCGAAGTCGAAGTCGAAGTCGGTAGTTTTTTTTTAATTTTAATCGTTGTATTATTTAATCCGACTGTAACTTTTTTGGTACCTTCGGTATGCCCAAAAAAGGTGCAGGTGGTTATGTTACACATGACCAGTATGACAAAGAACTTTGCAAGATGATTGTTGAAATTATCGATTAGAATGTCCGGTCCAAATTCCCCCCTTATAATAACCGTACAATCGAACTAAGGGGACGGAAATTGCAAGTGGAGCTGAAATAGAAATCGAAGTGAAATCAATTTACTTTCCTTCACTACTCGAAAGTTACCAAGATGCGGGAATGTTTTTGCAAGACTGTTGCGGCAGGCAGTAAAGGAAATTTGAACAGCAGACATCAAAAACTACCCTTTACAGAGCTCTTAATGATTACGAGATAGTTATTCTAAATTTCCAGAAACAGATTTTCACAATGGCACAAAAAAATGTGCATTGCAGTAGTCTATTTATTACTTCCTGCCTAATAAGCAATATATTTTAACTGCTTAGCATTAGCATATTTTAACTGCTTAATTTCAGATAATGGCCAAATGCAACTTTTTATGTCCAGTATCAAAAATCATTAAGTTTGATACCCATATTGCCCCAACTCTTACGGTCCGGCAAATGTCCCCTCATCGGAACATCCCCGGGGCCTCCGGCCACTTCTGTTTGTGGCCACTACTGCCAAAATGTCAAATTTCATGTCCGGTATCAAAAACCATAAAGATTGATACCCATATTGCCCCAACTCTTACGGTCCAGCAAATGTCCCCCCATCGGAACATCCGCGGGGTCTCCGGCCACTCCGGATTGTGGCCACTACTGCCAAAATGTCAAATTTAATGTCCGGTATCAAAAACCATAAAGTTTGATACCCATATTGCCCCAACTCTTACGGTCCGGCAAATGTCCCCCCATCGGAACATCCCCGGGGCCTCCGGACACTCCAGTTGGTGGCCACTACTGCCAAAATGTCAAATTTCATGTCCAGTATCAAAATCCCTAAAGTTTGATACCCATATTGCCCCAACTCTTATAGTACCGCAAATGTCCCCTTATCGGAACATCCCCGGGGCCTCCGGCCGCTCCGGATTGTGGCCACTACTGCCGAAATGTCAAATTTCATGCCCAGTATCAAAAACCATAAAGTTTGATACCCATATTGCCCCAACTCTTACAGTCCGGCTAATGTCCCCCCATCGGAACATCCCCGGGGCCTCCGGCCACTCCGGATTGTGGTCACTACTGCCGAAACATCAAATTTCATGTCCAGTATCAAAATCCCTAAAGTTTGATACCCATATTGCCCCAACTCTTATGGTTCCGCAAATGTCCTCTTATCGGAACATCCCCGGGGCCTCCGGCCACTCCGGATTGTGACCACTACTGCCGAAATGTCAAATTTCATATCCAGTATCAAAAACCATAAAGTTTGATACCCATATTGCCCCAACTCTTACGGTCCGGCAAATGTCTCCCCATCGGAACATCCGCGGGGCCTCCGGCCACTCCGGATTGTGGCCACTACTGCCAAAATGTCAAATTTCAAGTCCGGTATCAAAATCCCTAAAGTTTGATACCCATATTGCCACAACTCTTACGGTCCGGAAAATGTTCCCCCATCGGAACATCCGCGGGGCCTCCGGCCACTCCAGGTGGTGGCCAGTTCCAATGATCGACTCACGCGACCGGCATGTCTTAGCTGGTCCTTGCCTCCAAGCCATCTGCTCCCGGACCTCCAGGCCGTCTGCTACCGGGCCACCAGGCCATCTGCTTCTGATGTGTCCTCGTCGTCGTCCAGCAATAGAATGAATTTTCGGAACCGACCGAGCCGAGTTTTGTTGGCTCGTCGACGATCCGAAAATTATGAGGTGGAGTGGGGGAGATTTTAGATACATCAATCTCACGTCTCTCGATCGACTGATTGGGAAACGTTCGTTCATCCAACCAGCGTGCACCAAAAAGAGGGGAAATTTGCCGAGAGGGGAATTCGTCACGTAACGTTTTCGCTTCGCGAAAATTTTGGATTGACACCACGTATAGAAACCTTAGGACAAAGTTCTTTGTCAAAAGTCATTTTGAATAATTAGTTTGTCCATATTTGTTAAATCATAAATCACACAAAAAAATTACCGTGTATCAACTTTGGCGAAGACACCAAACCGATCAAAAAATTCTTTCAAAAGATACAGATTTTGGAATATTCATAACTTATCTATCATTTTTTTTACGGATAGCTGCCAAATTTGTATGTTAAATTATATGGACAAACTAAATATGCAAAATGGCTTCTTTGGGCATACCGAAGGTACCAACAAAGTTTCAGCCGGATTAAAACATACGAAAAATCGAATGACTGAAATCTCAGAGAATTGTTCTATGAGTGAAAATGTGATTTTTAGCCATAATTTACTTTTTGCAATTCCGTCGTGAAACTACTTACTTTTCCTGTCATTCTTGAACGACGAAATAGCCTACTTTTCTGTACAAAAAATAACAGAATCGAATAGTAACACTTTTCAAAATAAATGCTGAAAAGTTCTACTTTTCAGCACTCAAATGGATGCTGAAAAGTTGAACTTTTCAGCACTTGTTTCGAAAAGTAACACTTTTCAAAATTTTTTTGATTTAAACGATTTATTGACAAAATACATGAAAATTTGACATAAAATTTCACTCAGTGTGTGTTTTTTGGAATTGCAAAAAATGTTGTATGGAACTCGTTGCAAAACTTGATTTTTTCAGCACTCTTCGTATTTATCCAACTCGGTGAACCTCGTTGGATAAATGTACGAATCGTGCTGAAAAAATCCTCTTTTTGCAACTTGTTGCATAAACTACTATTAACGCCCCAGGATCAAACAACAAAGTATACAGCAATTCCCCACGAAAACAGCATGATTCGAAAAAAAGTTCTCCGATCGGGCTCAAAATTTTTCTGGGGGATCCTAGGCCGAAATAACTAGACCCGTATTTTTTTGTTTGGCTATTAGGGTGACCTACGCCGTGTTAGGGTGGTTCGAAAATGGCAATTTTCGTCGATTTTCGTAAAAACCACTCTTTTCAAAAAGTCATATCTCCGCGCCATTTCATCCGATTTTAGCTGTCTTAGATGCAAAAGAATGGTGATTAGTTTGAATATTTAGGAAAAATAGTAAGAAGTTTTGAAAAATCATGCTTAACATTTGAAAAGGTCGTATGAAAACTTAACATGCTGTTTTGAAGGTCTCGGGACCAATGAGCCTATGTCTGAAAATATTTTTATCGGATTCCTCGGAAAATTTCACATAACATATCAAAAAATGGTGAAGTTATGTTTTCGATACTCTGAGATACGATTTTTTGAAAATAAAAACTGGATTTTTCGACGCGCCACGCGCAAAAATGGGAAAATAACGAAAACTGGAAAAAACGACTTTTTTCACTAAAACTGCGATAACTTTAAAATTTCAGCGATGAGCTATACATGTTAAAATACCAAAATTTTAAACTTTTGGTACCATAACATATATAGGTCATTGCTAAAATTTTAAAATTATCGCAGTTTTAGTGAATAAAGTCGATTTTTCCCGTTTTCGTTATTTTCCCATTTTTGCGCGTGGCGCGTCGAAAAATCCAGTTTTTATTTTCAAAAAATCGTATCTCAGAGTATCGAAAACATAACTTCACCATTTTTTGATATGTTATGTGAAATTTTCCGAGGAATCCGATAAAAATATTTTCAGACATAAGCTCTTTGGTCCCGAGACCTTCAAAACAGCATTTTAAGTTTTCATACGACCTTTTCAAATGTTAAGCTAGATTTTTGAAACTTGTTACTATTTTTTCCAAATAGCCAAACTAATCACCTTTCTTTTGCGTCTAGGACAGTTAAAATCGGATGAAATGGCGCGGAGATATGACTTTTTGGAAAAAGCGGTTTTTGCGAAAATCGACAAAAAATGACATTTTTCGAACCACCCTAACACGGCGTAGGTCACCCTAACGGCCAAACAAAAAAAACGGGTCCAATTATTTCGGCCAAAGATCCCCCAGAAAAAAATTGAGCTCGATCGAAGAACTTTTTTTTCGAATCATGCTGTTTTCGTGGGGAATTGCTGTATAATGTTTGATTGGTTAAAACTTCGATTTGTTAGAGCCATTTTATCATTGTTCTTGTGTCTCATTGATGACTTCTCTACCCTATGTGTAATGGAGAAATGGCCACATCACAAAAGCAACTTTTCGTTGTTGTTGACTGCTTGCCCAAGTTTGGTGTTAAATTTAAATTATTTAGTTTGGATTGTCAAAGTCCAAACAGCAAATGGTAGACCACACATACCAGTATAGATTTGAAACCACTCAGCCAAAATTCGAATTAAATTTGTTGGTTAGGTTTGTCAGCGTCCGAACAGTAAATGGCACATCACTGGAACTAATACAAATTTGGAAACTGCTGAGCGATCAAAACCAAAGGTGTTGTTTTTATTATAAAATAATTTGAGGTATGTCATTTTAGGATATATTTTCTAAACCTATTACTAAGGCATTCCTCAGAATAGGAGTGTCCATTACACCATATTCCTGATTTAAAAAAAGTATAACCTTGACATAAATTGAGAGTATCACTTAGGGACTATCCATAAACCACGTGAACACTTTAGGGGGGGGGGGGGTATGGCGATTGTCCACGATCCTTACAAAAAAGATTTTTTTTGTATGGACAATTGTCCACAAGGGGGGGGGGGGGCAGATTCCCAAAACAGTGTCCACGTGGTTTATGGATGGTCCCTTATTCAACAATCTGTTTGTTTATGTTTTTTTTTTTGTCCTGGATAATTTGGAACTCCCAGAAGTTAAGACCTGCAGATCTACCACAGTAACAAGTGAGAGGTCGACGGTTTTTTATCCGCAGATCATACCTGAATCATCCAAGGACTCCCTGGAGTTACGCTCTGTATGACTAACGCCGTAACAAGCACGATATTTGCAGTTTTTTACCGCGGTCATATCTGGTAAAACTATTTTTTCTCTATCACTCCATTTTATTTCAGGCTCTCTTGTGTGAACATTTCAGCTATTTTTCAGCCTCCAAACGTTGATTCAAGAACATAGAAGCCACTTTTCAGTTTGCGGCATACAAAGTGCACTTTTGAATACTCTGCCCGGCCGAACCATTATTCTGTGCCTCTGCCTAAATCAACACTTGTGCAGGTTGCCAATAATGCTGCTTTTTCGCAAATTCGCGATGCAGTTTTCCGTAAAGTATGGCTATGTTTTGAAAAACTCCAATGCGTTCAAGAGTATTTCCCGAAAAAAGGTTTGCGATGCTTTTACCATTAAGAATCGTTTGGGCTGGAACGTGGAACAATCGGAATCCTTTTCGTACACTTATTTAAAAAATTTACTACCAGTGTTTATTTAAGTTATAAATTTTTAGATGTTGAGTATTTTTTTTGTATAGAGCGTTTTATTGAAATCTAATCTAAAAAACTGTAAATACAATTACTTCCAACTTCTAACTACGTGGCAATTTACTTTAATTTACTGTACAGTAAAGATGTTGAGTTCATTTAAAATCTGTCGATTACGAGATAACACCAGGAGTATAATACACTCTAAAATATCTTGAATGGCTAAAAAACGACCTTCGCTTTCGAGGAGTTCACCCAAGTTACGGTAACTCATGACAGCGTTTACATAAAACGTGGATTTCTAGCCGAACAATTTGTAATTTCGAGACAATTTTCAAGCATTAGAGTTGTGGTAAAATTATGGCAGAGCACACAACCTACCGGTCCAGCCAGTACTGAGAAATCATCGCACAGTGGACAGCGAAGAGCCCGAAAACATCTTAATTTATCAACTTTTCAATCTTCAAACGGTCTCAAGGAAACTCAAAATACTTCCTATTAGTTGTTTCATCTCTAAAGTTTGAACAGTTGGCTGCCCATGGACAACATCTTTTCCCAGCATGTCCACCCAGGCTGCACCGGGGCCCTGTCCGAAGAAAACGCTGAACTTTGTTGCAACTCATCAAGTCCGTTTCCCTTTGACTGCTCCGATAACAGTTTTGCCAATTAATTCCTTAAAATAGAATTCCACAAAATTATTTTTCGCTGTTTTCAAGTTGTCGTTTCAACTTCAACTCTGTCAACTGCTCACCGGAAGCACCGACTTCCTGGCTAGACAGGCAGCATTCTGTAAGACGACGAATCTTCTTCCTCGAAATAAAGTTCGCAGTGGACACGCAGCAGCAGAGTTGCCTTCAATCACTAAATTAAGGTCAAAGTGTTTGTAAATTCACTGCGCTTCCATTTAGGGTAGTGCAATTTTCAACAAGAATCGTTTGAGAGAGTGAAACTGTACTTTTTTTCTGTAATCTCAAAAATCAAAACAAGCTTTTAAGCAAATAATGATAATAATTCAAAGTTACCACACTGTACAGTTCCACTTTCCAACTATGACGAGGGGAAAAACTTTACAAAGATCAGGCGAAACTGTCCCCGTCGTCAACGTCTTCACTATTTTTAGGTGACCGCCGTCACCGCCCCTGGTGATGAATGATGCAGTTTGCACTTTTGGGTTGTGCACGTGACTGGCGGGTTGGTCACGCACGGTTTCACACCTAGTGCTGAGTTACGAGTTGAATGGAAAAGTGCATTCGGTGGAGAAAAGTTTGTTTCACGAAAGAATGCAATTAGATTAGGTAAAGTGAGACAAGTTTCGTCTGAAATCAATAAATTTCCTAATATTTCTTGAGATTCTTTTCAACTTGTGAAATGTATTTTGAAAGTGCTTAGCTAGTTCCTATATATTATTTTTAAGAGTTGATTAAGATAAATCCAACCGGAAATTTTACCACATTTCGATGACAACCTGCTCGATTGGCAGTGGCAATGTAGCAAAGTGAAAAGTAATGGCATTCCATTTCCGCAACATCTGACACTTCCGTTGGTCCCAAAACGTATGTAGATTGGTTGATTGGAGTTTTTTTTTTTCGGGGAAAAAAATGTCATCATCACTTCACAAATCCTCTCAACTCAAGTATCGCATTTTTATTGAATTTATCTGATTTTTATTCGTTAAAATAACACTTGAACCACCCCTCAAGCGTATGTCACTGTTTGAAGTACTTTCGCAATAACAATAAAAGAGCCCAGATTTACCGCCCCCAAAAAAAACATAACCGTCACAGCATATTCCTCCCTCCTCCCCTCGAAAAATGTTTTTCCACCCAAAAAAAACCGTACCTGTTGTACGTCACATGCGGTCGCGACGGAGAACATTTTCCTCCTTCTCCCTCTCACACTCCCCTACTAGCGGAAAAATTGCTCGCGACGCGTCGTGACATGGAAAGTACTCATCTTTGGGAAACCCCGTTTTGCCCACCCCAGTCTATAAAAACATGCGCGTGGAATTTGCGTTTATTTTTGACAACTTACACGGAGCAAGTCTATAAATACCGCGTGAAATTGCCGGTCGGGGTTTTGCTTTCACCTTTCAACTGTTTTTTTTTTCGTCGCACATTTAGAAAGGGGGAAAAGAGGTGGAAATCTATGGAACCTAGGAAAACTGAAGAAAGAAGGCAATAGAAATTACAAAAAAAAAACTTTAAGAGTTAGAATAAAAAATCGTTTTCGGTGTTTTGCCTTCCTCACTGATGTAAGGCTATTCCTGCTCTAAAAATGAACTTTCTATTAAAAGCTCAAAGACCCACCTTCATGTATACATATCGACTCAGAATCGAAAATTGAACAAATGTCTGTGTGTATGTGTGTGTGTATGTATGTATGTGACCAAAATTCTCACTGAGTTTTCTCAGCACTGGCTGAACCAATTTTGACCAAACCAGTTGCATTCGACTTGGTTTAGGGTCCCATACATCGCTATTGAATTGTTTGAAGTTTCGATAACTAGTTCAAAAGTTATGCATAAAAATGTGTTTTCACATATATCCGGATCTCATTTATATGCATGTAAATGATGTCCGGATTCATCATCCGACCCATCGTTGGTTAGTTAATCAAGAGACCTTTCCAACAAGTCCACAACATTGAAGATCTGGCAACCCTGTCGCGAGTTATGACCACTTAAGTGATATTTATGTACTTTTTTGAAGCCGGATCTCACTTAAATGTATGTAAACTATGTCCGGATCCATCATCCGACCCATCGTTGGTAAGGTAATCAAAAGACTTTTCCAACGAGTCCACAACATTGAAGATCTGGCAACCCTGTCCCGAATTATGACTTCTTAAGTTATATATGTGTACTTATTTTTGTGGATCTAAAAAAAATAGCTGAAATATGTGTCCAAACCACTCATATTACCCATTGTTGGTAAAAAGTGAGGAAGGCATCAACCACACAGGTGGATTTAGTTAGTTTTTACTTATTAATGTAATCTGTTGGAGGATCCATGAAGAAAATTAAAATGCTGGGGCAGATTAAAAAAATCGATAAACTTTGCTAAATAATAAAATACTTATTCATTCCTATAAAAAAAAAGATTTCGAAATATGGATCTACAAAACAACAATACTAACATGCGACTAAACTATTTCAAATTATTAAAAAAATAAATGCAATCTATACCGTCAGTGGCAGGGTTGTTAAAATATCAAAATATCAGCTCTCAGCAACTACAATTATCCCGCCTGAATATTCATGCCTCAAATACAACTGCTCTTCTCTCCTTATTGAAACTCTCAGCGCCAAACATAGCCGAACACGTTTTCGTCTTAAACCACTCGCGATTGACATTTTCCTTTTCTCTCTCATTCCCGCTTCCACGATCATGCTACCGCAACAGCGTTTAAGCGGATTACGCACTTCGGAAGGAATCGGTCAAGAAAAAAATCAAATGGGCAACAGCGGCAGCGCAAGCAAGTCAGAGAGGGTGAAGAAAAGCCCCAAGAAAACGCTCCATCTCCTTTGTTCTGCTGTTCGTAAAGCTGTTTCTTGACCCCTTTCCTTCCGATCTGCATACTAGCCTTTAACCACAAAAGCCGCCACAAAACAAATTTCTCGTTCTTTCATTGCAGTTTTTGGAGAGATTGAGAGACTCAGCGGTGAGAGCGCAAAGTCGATGAAAAGGGAAGAAGTGATAGAGAGAGAATGCCATCGCTGGTAATCACGAGACACAAGAAGAGATCTCACAAGCTATAGAGAAGGCCGCTATACTCTCGGATGTTTTTTATGCAGAGATAATCAATTGATAGCTTTTCTATCACTCATTTTCAACACTGGTCAGTGGTTAACATGATCATAACAAAGTCACCAATTCTTTGTTAAAAAGTTTTCAATTAATTACATTAGATTAATTCAAATAAACAATCCCCAATAAGCTACAAATATAATTCAAAATCCGTTAAATTATTTTTTCATGTCAGAATAAACATCCAAACTCCAAACTGGTTAGGTCGCTGTTTTTTTTCGTAAAGCGTTTACAGTTAAACTTCGCATTTCTTCGATAACTCTAAAGCGCCATAATATGTTTGCTACCATTTTGAATCTTATTGTAGATTGCATAGCATAGCATAGCATTGGTGTCTACCCGTAGCTGTTACTTCGTTATTGACCAGAACCCCCAAAAATTGCTCCGTGGACCACAGATGAAAAGCAGGAACCAATCATCAACCCTTCGCAATTTTCAAAGGGCCCTATCATGCGGATCAATACAAACGCCGGCCACGACCAGTGGTAAGACACGGAGAAGTGGATTGGAATGTTAGCCGATACTTGAGTGATGGAGACCGCTAAATCGGCTGCGTCTCCGACAAAGTATCACATGAGTTTTGAGGGGTTAGTAAGATGGGTATGAGGGCAGGATTCACTGTGGTAGGTGATGCGACCATAAGCAATTTGTTTATCGGTTGAAATTTAAAAAATCTTAGGCAGCCGGCTGCGGAAAGGTACATAATTGATTATTCAAAAAGTTTTTAATCGAGCGCGTGCCAACCAAGCAGTAGCGCTATGGGATGGACTTATAAGTTTATTTTTACTGTTCGTACAATTTGGATAACGCGAGAATATTTCAAAAATAGTAAATAAAATACGCTTTACTCTTCATAAAATCAAACCGATTGTAATGAAATTAAAACAATATTTCAAGGTGTTTCCAGCATAGTGTCAAACTGGTCACTAATGCGGAATTACTTGGAGTTTGAGCAGGTAATTCTATAATTCCGGTAGTAATATTCTGGAGTAATCTTGGTAATTCCTGATAATTCCAGTAATTATTGTTAATTCCATGATTCTTATTTGTAGAAACATACCACAGAAAAAAACACAAACACAAAAAAAAATACGATAAACATTCCATAAATCTATTAATGCCTATCAAGTTTCATACTAACAGATTCCGGCACCGAACCAAAGTGGTGGCATAATTCAGTAATTCCAGAATTACTTAGCAATTCTTCAGTAATTCTTGTAATTCCGGAATTATCTAGTAATTCCTTAGTAATGCGTGTAATTCCATAGTTACTCAAAAATTCGCAATTTCCCATTAATTCTAACTTATCTTCTGGTAATTCTTTAACCTTTCGGAAGTCCCATGTTTTTTTGCGTTTCTTACAAAGTGTGTACGCTACTGCCGGCGGGTTAAAGGGAAATCTGCAGAATGCATTTTGCTATTGCCTGATGGCCGTAAAAAGTACAGAGTGGATTTGGTAATTCGTCCGCTAATTCGAAAGCTCACTAATTAGAACGAATTCGATTGAAAATGCACTCAAACGTCAAAACTAGTTGTCAGACTGACTTTGTTATTAAACCCTATTTTTTGATGATTTCCAAGCACGTGGTTTTGTACTTTTGACAGCTGTCAGTCGATGCAATAAGGCTTTCTAGTTGAAAATTTACTAAAATAACTAACACCTAACACCTCTGAGTGCCACTGAAGTTGGTTTGTTTGCATCAGATCTGCATTATGTTTCCAGCATTAAGAATACATTTTCGGAAAGGTATTAAAAAGACCTTTCCAATGAGCCTAAAACAATGAAGATCTGACACCCCTTTAAAAAGTTATTAGCACTTAAGTGTTATTTATACACTTTTTGGTGGCCGGATCTCAGATATTTCAATAAAAATGATTTCTGGGTCCATCATGCGACCCATCGTTAGTTAGATAATCAAAAAACCTTTCAAATGAGCCTAAAACATTGAAGATCTGACAACCCTATCAAAAGTTATTAGCACTTAAGTGTTATTTATACACTTTTTGGAGGCTGGATTTCAGATATTTTGATAGGAATATTGTCTGAATCTTCCATGTGAACTATCGTTGAATAGGTTTTTTATCAGACCTTGCCGATGAGCCAGAAATATTGAAGGTCTGCGAACCCTATCAAAAGAAATGAGTAATACAGTTGATTTGTTAAACATGTTAAGGGGGAATGTTGCTATTTTTACTGAATGTATTGACTTTATGAATGTGAGGAAGGCACCAACCACCTAAAGGTGGATTAAGTAACGTTTTTGTCATGCGACTGATAGCTGGTATTCAAAGGCTTATCGCCCGATGACAGCTAACATATTCGCCAACAAAATCGCAGAAAACATCCGATCTCATCAGTAAACTTCAATTATACCAAAAATATTGGTATACTCGTTGTCTTTTAGCGATAATCCGGTTTAAAAAAATAGAACCAGAATTTGCAAAAAAAATTACCGATTTTCGATTGTTTAAATTGTTTAACAAAATCTCGTAGAAAATTACAAGAAATCTATACGGCTCACCGAAGTTCAGTTAAATTTTGTTCTGTCAGAATTCAAGTGTTTTCTTAAAAGCAGTATTAATTTAATCTGAATTGCAGATTGAGGGTAGATATAGTATGGAAAACAGCGGGTTTTCACTCGGTTAGCGGAACACGAACGAAGAGTTGTAAAAAAATGTAAGTTGTGATTATTTTCACGACCGGTGGGCCATACTTTGTGAGAAAAAAAAAATAAAATATCGATTCAGAAATTATCAATCAATTCAAAATACTTCTTTTGAAATATGCTGGAAGCTAGGGAGTAATTTCAAGTAATTCTTAGTAATTTTGGGCAAGACTCCCAAAAACACGTTGCAGAGTAATCGCGAGGTCCCGCTACTCACAATCGAATAAAAAAAAAATCTAAAACACGCGCTAATGGTCTATCCCAGGCCTGCCCAACGTCCGGCCCGCGGGCCGGATCCGGCCCTAGAAGCCATTTCATCCGGCCCACGACGGCTTTTAATAATAATTCTATGACCGGCCCTTAAGGCTGTTCATAAAATATTAAATAAATAAATTGATTGTCTGAATTAACAAAATAATCTTAAGATCAAATTTTATAATATTATAACAACATTCTTCATGTTTAAATTTAATTCTTGTAATTTCTACATCGATATTTCCAAACTGAAAAATTTTGCAAGAAAACAAAATTATCCATTTCGTACAATTGTAAAATTTATGAAAAAAAACTTGAATTGTTGTCTAAAAATGTATAAAATTACTCTAAATTTAAATTTCTTTCGGTTTTTACTGTGTTTACTTCAAATCGAAGATTATTTTTCTATTTTCTATATTTTTAAATAAATACGTAAGCAAAAGCTAATGAATTTTCCAGAACAACTTTTCAGTGATATTTTTTTTTTAATGAAGCTTAAAAAGGCAAATTATTCATACTGAGAATAGATCGCGGCCAATATTTTAAAAATATAAAAATAATGTCTCAATCGGGCATGAAATAAGAGAGCAACATTTTTTTTTCATAACTTACAATTTGAAAAATAACTAATTTAAAATGATTTAAAACATATTTTTTACACTTTTTAAATTTTGCTTGTGTTTAAAATCATTTTAAAATATTTATTAAAATATTTGAATAAAGGTGCACAAAAACGCAAAAAAGTTTGTTTTTTAAAAGGGATATACAAATCCAAATTTCGTTTGAATAAATTTTATCATATCTCATTGATTTTTTATATCGTAGTGTTGAGGAAATTAAACTTAAAAAATTGCAACGACCATTGAAATTTGAATGTTTTTTTTAAATAAAAATTGCAATCGTTAAAGGCAATAGCTATACAATTTTAAACAAACAAAAATTAAAATAACTCAAATAAACTCATTTTTGAATGTTATCCTTGTTTTTCATTCTTAAAATCAAGTTTTAGGAATCTTATTTGCAACACTAGTTTTTTTTTGTTTATTTTCTTTGAAAGAACCCAATAATATGCAACATTAGTTTTTTTTGTTTATTTTCTTTAAAAGAACCCAATAATAAAAATTGAACAAAAATGTGTTAACTTTTTCAACTTTTATCAAATATTAGTTCCGGCCCGCCACTGCTTCAGAAACATCAGATCTGGCCCGCAGGGCCAAAAGGTAGGGCACCCCTGGTCTATCCTAACTGTCAAAGTGTCTTTCGATAAACGATTCTATAGAAATGAGTTTGTCACCGTGAAAATTTAAAACATGATTTGAAAAATAATTATACAATTTACGCGACGCCGTGCCTTCTGATCAACGATGATATAGGAAGGGCTTTTAGAATCACAAAACAATCAATGTAATCTTAATAAATGCGTTGCCCCACCATTCGACCTTCTTTTTGAAGCTAAGGCCGTTGCAAATATTTTTCAAAGTTTATGTCGGCCACCTTCAAATAGAAGTCTAATCAACTGAAAACAATCTTAAATGCATTTTTCTGCATTGATAGTCCTATTTAGCATGTTTGGGCTTGTTTGAAAATGTTTTGAATTTTTATGAAATTCCAATGTACAGCACCGCAAAAATTTTATTTTTCGCAAAAAAATAAAATTTTCGTCAATGTTTAGATATTTTGGAAACTATAATGATGGCAAATCAACTGGACAGGTTTATAATGCATTTTAAAACACTTTTTTCATTAAAATGTTGAAACCATGGCTCGTAATTTAAATTTTTATACTTTTTACAAAAATATTTTTTAATTGGTCATTTTTGATTACCTAACCAGTGATGGGTCGGTAGATGGGCCCAGACATAGTTTACATACATTTAAGTGAAATCCGGATACATGTGAAAACTCATTTTTAAACATAACTTTTGAACTATTTATCAAAACCCATTTGGCTTAAATCGGTTCAGCTAGTGCTGAGTTTATTGGTCACATACATACATACACACACACACATACACACACAGACATTTGCTCAGTTTTTCTGAATCGATATGTATACATGAAGGTGGGTCTACGAGCTTTCTCTGAAAAGTTCATTTATAGGGTAGGATTAAGGCCTTGCCACAGTGAGGAAGGCAAAACAGTCCAATTAAATCCCACCAACTCCCATGTTAGGTGAGCTTTGACCTACCAAACAAAAGGCCCAATTCCCGACTCTACTGCCACACTGTACCACCCAGTATCTCGCCGTTCCCACGGGGTGCAGTTGACCGCAATCCGTATCAATCAATTCTCACCTGGCGGGTGGTAATTTGTCGGCACCTGAAATCACACGCGTCAAGTCCCGCGGAACAATTCATCCCCCTCCCTGAGGAACAATTTAATTGTTGCTGAAATGGGCTAGATTGCGGCAAACTCGGTTTGATCTATTGGTTTACGCTTGCGCGCAAACTTGTACACAAAGTTGCAGCTGTTGCTGTTGGGGTTTCCCCCCCGTCAAGTTCAACTACGACAACAATATCAACTAAATTAAAAACCTTAAACGACTTCGCTCACTCAATCTTCAACGTGTGTTGATGGTGAGAAAATCCGGAATGGGGTTCAATTTAAAAACAATTAAATGTTTTATTTACTTTTTGTCGTTTCCTCACACACAAAGAAGAAAAACAGTTGCTGCAACGTGCTGCAGGACGGATGCGACGACAAAGTCCTCCTTCTTTGGCTTTGGCTGGTCGAAGCTATCCTGCGGTGAGGGAAAAAAACGGATGTTTTTCACACTTTGAGCGGGCCACGCAAAGTGCTGCACACCCGGAAGGAAGTGTTTGCCCTTTTTGTAGGGGATGAAAAGTGAGGGTTGAGTTGGAAGTTGTTGGACAGTGGTTTTATGTCCAAATTGTTACCAAAATTGGATCATAAATGATGTCCGCTTAGTAAGCGGAAGATCATGGGTTCGATTCCCATCTGCTCCAACCTTCCATCGGATGGGGAAGTAAAACGTCGGTTTCGGCCTTGGATGTTATTAGGCCGTTAATTCATTCCAAGTGTAGGAGTCGTCTCCACGCTATAAGTACAAACAACACACCAGACCAAGCCGGTGGAATCGCTGGTGGCGGTTGGACTTGCAATCCAAAGGTCGTCAGTTCGAACCCTGGAGTAGAAGGTTCCTTGGAGTAAATAAAGGTTTGGGTGCCCTCCCCATTCAAGCCTTTCAACTCCTAGGTTCGAGCAGAAACTTGCAATAGAGACAACAAACGACCCGGGGGTCGTGTAAGTGGATGGTTTGATTGTTTTTTTTTTTTTTTTTGAAAATGATTTTGGGATAGATTTATACAGCAATTCCATTTGAAAAGGGCACAAACCAAACAAAAAATCTTCGATTGGGCTCAACATTATTGTGGGATTTCTTGGCCAAAATAATTAGTCCCTTATTTTTTTTGTTTGGCCACCATAGAGTTATCTAAGTCCGCTCTCACGCACACTAGCACCCCATTTGTTTTGCTGGTGGGTACAAAATTTAGCTTCAATCTTTTTCGTGTACGTACACGCAATACATGCGCACGTAGATAACTCTATGCTAGGCTGACCTACACCGTAGCTGTATGTGTGTGTGTGCAACCAACCAAACGGGACCACGCGGTCGCTTCTTACAAATTGAGTTGTTTCCATGTATTTTTAGATCTATATTCTAAACATGCAAATAACTCGCATAGGCATTTGGAAGGTGTTAGCTCTGCCGAGCTTCGGTGACCCATTTCTACGCTGGCTAGCCGAGCGCGAGGTACTTCAGCTTTATCGACAAGCCCCGCCCTGAAGAACGTTTGGACCAATCGGATTCAAACGTTATTTAGAACTTCCGAACCCTTGTCAAATGGACAAGGACCCAGCGCGTATATAGTTTGATAGTAACAGTATTCCTAATTCCAGTCATACACGGATAGAAATCCTGTCCGGGAAATCGACAACATTGTTCTCGATTCGTTCTGAAATTCGTTTCAGAATGTTGTCGACCAGTCGTCCGGTAACATTTGCAACAAAATCGAGAACAATGTTGTCGATTTTGAGCGGTTACGGTTTGGTGACGCCTGGCTCAAAACAAAACAAAAAGCACGCAGCCATCAGGGTTGCGGTTAAATCGGATTTTGAATTGACCGTTGGCTTTGGTTTTTAAATTGACCGTTGGATATTTCTTTTGGTTCAGTAAAAGCATTCAAGTTTATTCGTTATTTTTATTTATTGAAGCAAAAAATACATCATTAATTAAAAAACTAATCTTTGAGTGTGGATGTGTGTGTGTGTGTGTGTTTGTTTGGAATATGGGAATACAAGAAATTAGTGTTTTGACAATCAGGAAATATGGGAATCTGGGGATTAAAGAATGTGGAGTTTTTGGGAATTTGGGATTTTCTGAATCTGGGAATTTGAGAATTACGGAATTTGGGAATTTGTGAATTTGGGAATTTAAGAACTTAGGAATTTAGGAATTTAAGAATTTGGGAAATAAGGAATATAAGAATTTGGGAATTTGTGAATTTACGAATTTGGGAATTAAGGAATTTGGGAATTAAGGAATTTGGGAATTTGGGAATTTGAGAATTAGTGAATTTGTTGATTTGGGAACTTGGGAATTTGGGAATTTAAGAATTTGGGTTTTTAGAAATTTGAGAGTTACGGAATTTGGGAATTTGTGAATTTGGGAATTTAAGAAATTGGGAATTTAGGAATTTAGGAATTAAAGAGTTTGGGAATTTGAGAATTGGGGATTTGGGAAATTTGAGAATCGGGGAATTTGAGAATGAGTGAATTTGTTAATTTGAGAATTTGGGTATTTGGGAATTTAGGAATTTGGGAATTTGGCAATTTAAGAATTTGGGAATTTGGGAAATTAGAAATTTGGGAATTTGGGAATTAAGAAATTTGAGAATTAGGGAATTTGAGAATTAGTGAATTTGTTAATTTGGAAATTTAAGAATTTGGGAATTTGGGATTTTGGGAATTTGAGAATTACGAAATTTGGGAATTTGTGAATTTGGGAATTTAAGAACTTGGGAATATGGGAATTTAAGAGTTTGGGAATTTAAGAATTGGGGAATTTGGGAATTAGTGAATTTGGGAATTTGGGAATTCAAGAATTTGGGAATTTGGGAATTTAAGAATCTGGGAATTTAATAATTTGGGTATTTGGGAATTAAGGAATTTAGGAATTTAAGAGTTTGGGAATTTAAAAATTTGAGAATTTTGGAAATTGGAAATTTAGGAATTTAGGAATTTGGGAATTTTGAACCTGGGAATTTGGAATTTAAGAATTTAGGAATTAGGAATTTAAGAATTTTGGAATTAAGGAATTTAGGAATTAAGGAATTTCGGAATTTAGGAATTTGGAAATTTGGGAATTTTGGGAATTTGGGAATTTGGGAATATTTGAATTTGGGAATTAAAGAATTTGGGAATTTGGGAATATTTGAATTTGTGAATTTGGGAATTTAAGAATTTGGGAATATTTGAATTTGTGAATTAGGGATTTTGGGAATTTGGGAATTTAGGAATTTAGGAATTTGGCAATTTGGCAATTTGGGAATTCGGAAATTTAAGAATTTGGGAATTTGGGAATTTAGGAATTTAGGAAATTAGGAATTTAGGAATTTAGGAATTTAGGAATTTAAAAATTTTTGAATTTTGGAATTTGGAATTTATGAATTTTGGAATTCAGGAATTTTGGAATTTATGAACTAAGGAATTAAGGAATTTAAGAATTTAGAAATTTGAGAATTTGGGAATTTGGGAATTTAAGAATTTGGGAATTTAAGAATTTGGGAATTGAGGAATTTGTAAATTTGCGAATTGGGGAATTTTGGGAATTTGGGAATTGGGGAATTTGGGAATTTGTTAATTTGGGAATTTGGGAATTGGGAGGAGGAGGAGGAGGAGGAGGAGGAGGAGGAGGAGGAGGAGGAGGAGGAGGAGGAGGAGGAGGAGGAGGAGGAGGAGGAGGAGGAGGAGGAGGAGGAGGAGGAGGAGGAGGAGGAGGAGGAGGAGGAGGAGGAGGAGGAGGAGGAGGAGGAGGAGGAGGAGGAGGAGGAGGAGGAGGAGGAGGAGGAGGAGGAGGAGGAGGAGGAGGAGGAGGAGGAGGAGGAGGAGGAGGAGAGGCCTGCAAACACCGCCAACAAAGTCGTTCCGGTTAACCGGGACGCGATTCAAAGTGCTTTCGGAAGTGGCGAAATAATCTGTCCGGGAGAAGTCAAAGTCGATCCGCACCGCCAGCGTTGCCAACGGCCACCCTCGAGAAGGCGGATAGCAGTGGCGATTACATCACCGGAACCTCCTTCTCCTCCTCTGTTTGAAGCCAAGTTTCAAAGGGACGTCAATCAACGGCAGCACGGCAACGGGTCGTTGATGATTTCCTCCTTTCCTGGACAACATCTTCCTAGGCGCCGTGGAGCAGGATGAGGAGGAGGTTCCGGCGATGTCCGCCTTCTCGAGGGTGGTCGTTGGCAACGGTGCGGTCTTTCATTGCAGGACTGAACCTGTACTGATCCTTTCCATCACTTTTGTCAGAATCGACGCTGGCGCTGCGGATCGACTTTGACTTTTACCGGACAGGTGATTTCGCCACTTCCGAAAGCACTTTGAATCTCGTCCCGGTTGACCGGAACGACTTTGTTGGCGGTGTTTGCAGCACACTTGGGCAGCAATTGTTGCTGCTTTTACTTAACACACACGAACTACACATAATTTGGCCAACACCCGCCGGAACCCGTTGTCGGGAAACCGGCCACGATTTTTTTCTTCCGAAACCAGAAAAAAACTTTACACAAACAAACTGTCACGACGTTTTGGTTGACGTTTTGATTTAGGCTGCGTTTTGACAGTTGTTACGCTTCGTAAAAGTGTGACGGAAAAAGTTGCGTTTTCGAAAACAAAAGTTGCGCTTTCGAAAACAAAAGTTTTCGAAATCGAGGAGAATGTTTTCATTTTTGAAAACATTGTAAACGAAATTGAAAACAATCGATGTTATCGATTTTAAAACAAATTGTTTACGATTTTTCGGACAGGATTTCTATCCGTGTAGATCACCAAGTCGCGAAGGCATAGTGGTTAGCATTTTTGCTTACCAATCCAAAGGACGGGGGATCGAACCCCGACTCGAGCAACTTTGATTTTTTGTTCATGTTCAGAGTTTCAAGATTTACATTTCCTATACTTTCTTGTTGGGAGCAGACGGGAATCGAACCCAGGACCATTCGCTTACAAAGCGAACACCGTGACCAGTAAGCCACGGCCGCTCCTGGCCAGAGACGCATCGAGCTCTACAGGCTCAATAAAAACTCCTTACCTGCTCTGTATGGTAGAACAGAGCTAAGCTCTGTATGCAGCGAACAGAGCCAGCTCTGTATGGGGAAAAATAATATTGATTTGCATATATCTCAAAAACGATAAGTTTTAGAAAGTTGACATGTTCTAGAAAGTTGCTGGTACCAAAAGGTTCTATATTATTGTCTCAGACGTCATTACAATTTGGTTGATTTTAGTTGTGCAAAACAAGAAAAAACTATTTATTTTCTAAGATACAAGGTATAGAATATTTTTGTTTTCGACAAAGTTGCTCAACTACCAAAAATGAACAACACTCTCGAAGACACCAAAGCTCTATCTTCAATAGATACCGAAATAAAAAATAAAAACTATTTTTATAATAAATACTGCTTGCGACAAACACAAAGCGACCGCGTCGTAGGCACAGGTAATATGAGGCATGTTTGGTAGAGATCGTCTGAAGTGAAAACTAGTATAGCAGAGTGTTCATAGAGAGTTTTTATGTTAAATGCTCTCGTCTGGATGGTTGAAAGAAATTTCAGATAAAATTATACAAATTTATAAAATTATATTCTTTTATTGTACTGGTAAGTAATTAAGATTAGAAACAACAAAATTATTGCACAGCTATTTTTATGTTTGTCTTGACAAAACAAATGTTTAACAAAATTAAAAGTTTTGTACAACAAATTAAGATAAAAAACAATTTCAAATACGCAAGTTAAAAAAATAAAAACTAAATCTTCTAACAATTATTTTAATTTTATAAAAAGAAAATCAGTTAACATAAGTTTAACCTTATAAAGATTTCAGGAAACTTTTCTATTTTATTTAATTCAACAGAAAAAAAACTATATTTTTCAAGCAAGATAACCATAAGAAAGTTTTAAGCTCTAAATAATCTCTATGATATTTTTTTACATTTTGTCACCTTTTTTAAATAAAATAAGAATATGAAATTTAATAGCAAAAACCATTTTTTCTTTATTTCTCAAGCCAGGAAATCAGTGAAGAGTTTCAAGCTCTAAATGCTCTCTATGGAAATTTGCCATTTTATTACCTGTATTCTAAATATTTTGTTATTTTTCATAAAGAGCATTTGGAACAAAAAACTCTTCACTGATTTCCTGAAAAAAATAGAATACATGTAATAAAATAGCAAATTTCCATAGAGAGCATTTAGAGCTAAAAACTCTTCACTGCTTTCCTTTATTTGAAAAATAACAAAATATTTAGAATACAGGTAATAAAATGGCAAATTTCCATAGAGAGCATTTAGAGCTAAAAACTCTTCACTGCTTTCCTTTGTTTGAAAAATAACAAAATATTTAGAATTCAGGTAATAAAATGGCAAATTTCCATAGAGAGCATTTAGAGCTAGAAACTCTTCACTGCTTTCCTTTGTTTGAAAAATAACAAAATATTTAGAATACAGGTAATAAAATGGCAAATTTCCATAGAGAGCATTTAGAGCTAGAAACTCTTCACTGCTTTCCTTTATTTGAAAAATAACAAAATATTTAGAATACAGGTAATAAAATGGCAAATTTCCATAGAGAGCATTTAGAGCTAAAAACTCTTCACTGCTTTCCTTTATTTGAAAAATAACAAAATATTTAGAATACAGGTAATAAAATGGCAAATTTCCATAGAGAGCATTTAGAGCTAAAAACTCTTCACTGCTTTCCTTTGTTTGAAAAATAACAAAATATTTAGAATACAGGTAATAAAATGGCAAATTTCCATAGAGAGCATTTAGAGCTAGAAACTCTTCACTGCTTTCCTTTGTTTGAAAAATAACAAAATATTTAGAATACAGGTAATAAAATGGCAAATTTCCATAGAGAGCATTTAGAGCTAAAAACTCTTCACTGCTTTCCTTTGTTTGAAAAATAACAAAATATTTAGAATACAGGTAATAAAATGGCAAATTTCCATAGAGAGCATTTAGAGCTAGAAACTCTTCACTGCTTTCCTTTGTTTGAAAAATAACAAAATATTTAGAATACAGGTAATAAAATGGCAAATTTCCATAGAGAGCATTTAGAGCTAGAAACTCTTCACTGCTTTCCTTTGTTTGAAAAATAACAAAATATTTAGAATACAGGTAATAAAATGGCAAATTTCCATAGAGAGCATTTAGAGCTAGAAACTCTTCACTGCTTTCCTTTATTTGAAAAATAACAAAATATTTAGAATACAGGTAATAAAATGGCAAATTTCCATAGAGAGCATTTAGAGCTAAAAACTCTTCACTGCTTTCCTTTGTTTGAAAAATAACAAAATATTTAGAATACAGGTAATAAAATGGCAAATTTCCATAGAGAGCATTTAGAGCTAGAAACTCTTCACTGCTTTCCTTTGTTTGAAAAATAACAAAATATTTAGAATACAGGTAATAAAATGGCAAATTTCCATAGAGAGCATTTAGAGCTAGAAACTCTTCACTGCTTTCCTTTGTTTGAAAAATAACAAAATATTTAGAATACAGGTAATAAAATGGCAAATTTCCATAGAGAGCATTTAGAGCTAAAAACTCTTCACTGCTTTCCTTTGTTTGAAAAATAACAAAATATTTAGAATACAGGTAATAAAATGACAAATTTCCATAGAGAGCATTTAGAGCTAGAAACTCTTCACTGCTTTCCTTTGTTTGAAAAATAACAAAATATTTAGAATACAGGTAATAAAATGGCAAATTTCCATAGAGAGCATTTAGAGCTAGAAACTCTTCACTGCTTTCCTTTATTTGAAAAATAACAAAATATTTAGAATACAGGTAATAAAATGGCAAATTTCCATAGAGAGCATTTAGAGCTAGAAACTCTTCACTGCTTTCCTTTGTTTGAAAAATAACAAAATATTTAGAATACAGGTAATAAAATGGCAAATTTCCATAGAGAGCATTTAGAGCTAGAAACTCTTCACTGCTTTCCTTTGTTTGAAAAATAACAAAATATTTAGAATACAGGTAATAAAATGACAAATTTCCATAGAGAGCATTTAGAGCTAGAAACTCTTCACTGCTTTCCTTTGTTTGAAAAATAACAAAATATTTAGAATACAGGTAATAAAATGGCAAATTTCCATAGAGAGCATTTAGAGCTAGAAACTCTTCACTGCTTTCCTTTGTTTGAAAAATAACAAAATATTTAGAATACAGGTAATAAAATGGCAAATTTCCATAGAGAGCATTTAGAGCTAAAAACTCTTCACTGCTTTCCTTTGTTTGAAAAATAACAAAATATTTAGAATACAGGTAATAAAATGGCAAATTTCCATAGAGAGCATTTAGAGCTAGAAACTCTTCACTGCTTTCCTTTGTTTGAAAAATAACAAAATATTTAGAATACAGGTAATAAAATGGCAAATTTCCATAGAGAGCATTTAGAGCTAGAAACTCTTCACTGCTTTCCTTTGTTTGAAAAATAACAAAATATTTAGAATACAGGTAATAAAATGGCAAATTTCCATAGAGAGCATTTAGAGCTAAAAACTCTTCACTGCTTTCCTTTGTTTGAAAAATAACAAAATATTTAGAATACAGGTAATAAAATGGCAAATTTCCATAGAGAGCATTTAGAGCTAGAAACTCTTCACTGCTTTCCTTTGTTTGAAAAATAACAAAATATTTAGAATACAGGTAATAAAATGGCAAATTTCCATAGAGAGCATTTAGAGCTAAAAACTCTTCACTGCTTTCCTTTGTTTGAAAAATAACAAAATATTTAGAATACAGGTAATAAAATGGCAAAATTTCCATAGAGAGCATTTAGAGCTAGAAACTCTTCACTGCTTTCCTTTGTTTGAAAAATAACAAAATATTTAGAATACAGGTAATAAAATGGCAAATTTCCATAGAGAGCATTTAGAGCTAGAAACTCTTCACTGCTTTCCTTTATTTGAAAAATAACAAAATATTTAGAATACAGGTAATAAAATGGCAAATTTCCATAGAGAGCATTTAGAGCTAGAAACTCTTCACTGCTTTCCTTTGTTTGAAAAATAACAAAATATTTAGAATACAGGTAATAAAATGGCAAATTTCCATAGAGAGCATTTAGAGCTAAAAACTCTTCACTGCTTTCCTTTGTTTGAAAAATAACAAAATATTTAGAATACAGGTAATAAAATGGCAAATTTCCATAGAGAGCATTTAGAGCTAGAAACTCTTCACTGCTTTCCTTTGTTTGAAAAATAACAAAATATTTAGAATACAGGTAATAAAATGGCAAATTTCCATAGAGAGCATTTAGAGCTAGAAACTCTTCACTGCTTTCCTTTATTTGAAAAATAACAAAATATTTAGAATACAGGTAATAAAATGGCAAATTTCCATAGAGAGCATTTAGAGCTAAAAACTTTTCACTGCTTTCCTTTATTTGAAAAATAACAACATATTTAGAATACAGGTAATAAAATGGCAAATTTCCATAGAGAGCATTTAGAGCTAGAAACTCTTCACTGCTTTCCTTTGTTTGAAAAATAACAAAATATTTAGAATACAGGTAATAAAATGACAAATTTCCATAGAGAGCATTTAGAGCTAGAAACTCTTCACTGCTTTCCTTTGTTTGAAAAATAACAAAATATTTAGAATACAGGTAATAAAATGGCAAATTTCCATAGAGAGCATTTAGAGCTAAAAACTCTTCACTGCTTTCCTTTGTTTGAAAAATAACAAAATATTTAGAATACAGGTAATAAAATGGCAAATTTCCATAGAGAGCATTTAGAGCTAGAAACTCTTCACTGCTTTCCTTTGTTTGAAAAATAACAAAATATTTAGAATACAGGTAATAAAATGGCAAATTTCCATAGAGAGCATTTAGAGCTAGAAACTCTTCACTGCTTTCCTTTATTTGAAAAATAACAAAATATTTAGAATACAGGTAATAAAATGGCAAATTTCCATAGAGAGCATTTAGAGCTAGAAACTCTTCACTGCTTTCCTTTGTTTGAAAAATAACAAAATATTTAGAATACAGGTAATAAAATGGCAAATTTCCATAGAGAGCATTTAGAGCTAAAAACTCTTCACTGCTTTCCTTTGTTTGAAAAATAACAAAATATTTAGAATACAGGTAATAAAATGGCAAATTTCCATAGAGAGCATTTAGAGCTAGAAACTCTTCACTGATTTCCTGGCTTGAGAAATAAAGAAAAAATGGTTTTTGCTATTAAATTTCATTTTCTTATTTTATTTAAAAAAGGTGACAAAATGTAAAAAAATATCATAGAGATTATTTAGAGCTTAAAACTTTCTTATGGTTATCTTGCTTGAAAAATATAGTTTTTTTCTGTTGAATTAAATAAAATAGAAAAGTTTCCTGAAATCTTTATAAGGTTAAACTTATGTTAACTGATTTTCTTTTTATAAAATTAAAATAATTGTTAGAAGATTTAGTTTTTATTTTTTTAACTTGCGTATTTGAAATTGTTTTTTATCTTAATTTGTTGTACAAAACTTTTAATTTTGTTAAACATTTGTTTTGTCAAGACAAACATAAAAATAGCTGTGCAATAATTTTGTTGTTTCTAATCTTAATTACTTACCAGTACAATAAAAGAATATAATTTTATAAATTTGTATAATTTTATCTGAAATTTCTTTCAACCATCCAGACGAGAGCATTTAACATAAAAACTCTCTATGAACACTCTGCTATACTAGTTTTCACTTCAGACGATCTCTACCAAACATGCCTCATATTACCTGTGCCTACGACGCGGTCGCTTTGTGTTTGTCGCAAGCAGTATTTATTATAAAAATAGTTTTTATTTTTTATTTCGGTATCTATTGAAGATAGAGCTTTGGTGTCTTCGAGAGTGTTGTTCATTTTTGGTAGTTGAGCAACTTTGTCGAAAACAAAAATATTCTATACCTTGTATCTTAGAAAATAAATAGTTTTTTCTTGTTTTGCACAACTAAAATCAACCAAATTGTAATGACGTCTGAGACAATAATATAGAACCTTTTGGTACCAGCAACTTTCTAGAACATGTCAACTTTCTAAAACTTATCGTTTTTGAGATATATGCAAATCAATATTATTTTTCCCCATACAGAGCTGGCTCTGTTCGCTGCATACAGAGCTTAGCTCTGTTCTACCATACAGAGCAGGTAAGGAGTTTTTATTGAGCCTGTAGAGCTCGATGCGTCTCTGCTCCTGGCTGACCTACACCGTAGGTGGTACCAAAAGTTCTAATTTTCGACAATTTTCGCAAAAACCACATTTTCAAAAAAAAAATAACTCCGCCCATTTCTACCGATTTTAGCAGTCTTAGATGCAAATGAAAGGTGGTTAATTGGCCTTCAAGGAAACATAATTTTAGGTTCAAATAAAATTAGGCAAACAATTGAAAAAGTATTATGAAAACATAAAATGTCGTCCAAAGAGCCTATGTCTAAAAATATTACAGTCGACTCTCTGACTATAGATCTTATCGATATCAATATTGCTCCTGCTGTCAATATATTTTTTAGTCCCTTCAAGAAGCATGCTTTAATTTTTCGTTCTATAATTTGATATCTCCCGCTCTCGACGGTCCCTTCAATATCGACAACGATAGAGTCCACTATATATTGGATTCCTCGGAATGTGACATTTTCAAAAACTGGAATTGTTCGTTAACAGGATTGCGCGTGGCGCGCTGAAAATTCCACTTTTTTTATTTTCAAAAAAACATATCTCGGAATCTCTTTTACACCTTTATATTTGCAATTTAATTGCAGAAAATTAAAATTTGTACGATTGATTTTCAACTATTTAAAAAACAATTTATAACGTTAACTTTTGATTTTTCATTAAATAGGGCAGTTTTCCGCCAATGTGAAACAGATCGTATCGAGGTGCTAATACTTTAAGCACAGACAAACAGACGTAAATCTCGTGTTATTTCCATTAATCAGGAATTTAACGGCTGATTTAAATTTAAATGATGTTTTCGGAACGCTCACCAGCAAAGGGATGGCGCTACAGTCAAAGCACATTTTGCACTGACGTTTCAGCTTGCGCGCCAAAATATGTCTGCCTTTGTTTATCTAAACCGTGTTTGAAATTGGAAAAATTTGGGGTTTATTATATTCGAGACTAACGCTGAAGGAAATTGAGGGTGTTGCTAACGATGGTGCATTGGGTTAGATCGGAAACGGAACGCTACAGGCAGTTTTTCGCACACAAAATCGATTAATGATTTCGGGGCATGGTTTTCGGGATTTGTCGGTTTTCTTGCGGGAATCGCCGCCAAACTTGATATTGATATCAGCGCAATTGATTTCTTGCTACAAGCGATCCCTTACTGGTCAAATATTTCCACGCCTCCGTAGAGGGATTTTTTCTCTGAAAATCATTCAATTTAAACATAAAAAGTGAACAAATGCTATCATTCCGCCAGAGTTTTATTTCCTGTGGACACTTTGTAGAAAGAGGAAAATTGAACACTTGTTGTTGATTTTGGCCTCCCGGAGAAGATCTGCTACCTGTTCTGATCTTGCAGGGTACCAATCGCGCTCACCAGGCTTCCGAGGCCAATATTTTGGTCATCAGCAGCAATGTTGACTGTTATAATTAAATTTAATTTAATTTTGATCCCAGCAAACACCAACATTCTCGATTTGTCCTGGAACAAACCAGTTCGGTGGTCTCTGCTGCTGCTCCACCAGCAAGTTTGTTTTAGTAAACAAAATTCCCTACTCTTTCTACTACATAAATGATCAAGTGTACTAATACTTCTACATACTCGTATATAACGCAGCGCTCATTTTTCAGAATGACCACCAAATGAAGCTAGTTTTTTCTTAATTTTCGTTTAATTTGTTGATTGATGGATTTTAGTGACTTTAGTTCAATGATTTACGTCTGTTTGTCTGTGCTTTTAGCGTTTGTTTGTCTATACATGAGATGAACTCATGTCAAATATTTGTCCTCTACGACGAAGAGAAGTGGGGTAAAACGGATTTCGAAAATTAAGGTCCAAAAAACACAAAAAATCTTGAAAGTACTCGCATTTGCTTTAAACGTCATGAATTTTTTTTAGTTGCATTCGAAAGGTCTTTTGAAGCAATTCAATTCAGAAATTTTTCTGGTACTTTTGTTCCCGACCCTCTCCGATTTCAAAGAAACTTTTTAGACGTAATATCCTAGGCATATCTCGGAGCCGTTGCATCGTATCAAAAAGTGGTCAAAGACAAACTTGTAGGAAATTAGACGACCTTTTTTAAAAAAACACTGAAAGTTTTCTTTGCACGCCAAAGTTAAATTTTAAGGCTCTGTCACGATTTTTTTTTCGTTCAAAACTTTTGTGAAAGTAGCCTAAAATGTGACAAAAAGACTCACGGAAAATGCAGGATGGTATGTCTCTCCTAAAAAAATACAAAAATCATTTACTTAAACTGTTTTTTTGAAACGTAGTCTAAACGTCAAAATTTTCAAAAACCGATAGTGGGAACCGATTCCCCAGACAATTTTACATAAAGTCTCCATATGGATCATTGTCCTATGTCCAATCCTTGTAAAAATACAGCCGTTTTAAAAATAAAAATGTTGAAAAAATAGGTTTTTTGTGGTTTTTGGCAATTTCTTTATAACAGACTTGATTTTTCAGTCTCGTAAATATTTTCACCGGAAAGCTCGTCAAATTTCCCATAAGTTTGCTTTTGACAGCTTTTTGATTTGACTCGTTTGAGTATTAACGTAAGCTTATTTCCTATCCAGGTTTCGGATCTGGTACGTTTCGCCGAATGTCGTTTCGCCGAATGGACGTTTCGCCGAATTGAATAAACATTATTTTTTTTGTATAATTTATGCTATTTGTTCGCTGCAGTGCCATGTTGTAATTCACTCATGCAAACTTGAGAAGGAGTGGCAAGATGATAATATAATAATTTAAAATGTAAAGAACGTCTCATGTTTCAAAGAATGCTAAAACTCACAGAAATAATAAAAATAATTTGCTTAAAAAATGAAGAATGCAGAAACTATCAGATTTTTTTTCTAAATGCTATGCTAGAAATAAAAAAAAACCACTCATGTTTGAAAGATTGCAATTCCTAACAAAAATTATAGAAATAATATGCTTAAAAACTAAATATACATAAACTCACCGAAATAATTGAAAAATATGCCAAAAATATAGAATGCAAAAAACCAACAGCAGTTTTGCAAAATGTTGTGCTGAAAACCAAAAGAACTGCTCATGTTTGAAAGAATGCAAAAACTCCCAAAAATTATGAAAATAAATTGCTTGAAAAACAAAGAATGCAAAAACAAACAGAAATAATTTAAATAACAAGCAGCCATTTAAAAGAACTGTAAATGTTTGAAAAAATGCAAAAACTCACAGAAATAATTAAAAAAAATATGCTTAAATACATAGAATGCAAAAACTAACAAAAAAATTAAAAATGTTATACTAAAAATCAAAAGAACTGCTCATGTTTGGAAGAATTCAAAAACTCACAAAAATTATACAAATAATTTGCTTGAAAAGCAAAGAATGCAAAAACAAACAGAAATAATTAAAATTATAAGCAGAAAATAAAAAAAAATGTTCATGTTTGAAAGAATGCAAAAACTCTCAGACTCAGAATTTAAAAAATATGCTCAGTTAAAAAAGAATGCAAAAATTACCGGCATTTTTTCAAAATGTTATGCTGAAAATCAAAAGAACTCCTTATGTTGGAAAGAATACAAAAACTTACAAAAATTATGCAAATAATATGCTTAAAAAACAAAGAATGCAAAAACTAACAGAAATTTATCAAAATTATGAGCAGAAAATTTAAAGAACTGCTCATGGTTAACAGAGTGCAAAAACTCCCACAAATAATTCAAATGATATATTAAAACAAGAATGCAAAAACTCACAGAAATGATTTAAAATTGTTTGCTGTAATTAAGGCTGGTACAAATATTTTTAAAAGTTTTTGTCACCCCCCCCCTTCAAAATTGGCCCGAAAAATCAGGGGGCAAAAAAATATTTTTACAATAAACTTCAAAATTTCAATGAAAATTCAAGTGCAACCAGCTGAAATCAAATTAAAATACATTCTTCTGCGTTTTAAATCATTTTTAGCATGTTTGGGTTTATTAAAAAATCTTAAGATTTTTTGAAAATTTTCGATGCAAAATCTTTTTTTTCGATACAATTTTTGTTTTTGTCAGATCTTAGATTTTTTGAAAACTAATGATTGCAAAACATCTGAACAAGTGTAAATGCATTTTAAAACACATTTTCATTTAAATGTGTAGACTATGGCTTGTTATTTAAATTTTTATATTTTTTTATTTTTTTGCCCCCCCCCTTGACCTCGGCCAGGGCCGAGGGACAAAAACTTTTTTAAATATTTGCATCGGCCTAAATAACTGCTTATATTGGAAAGAATGTAAAAACTAGCACATAACTAGATTATTTTTTAAGTGATTGTTTATGCATGTTATAATGCAGAAACTTATAAAAATAACATACTAAGAAACAATTTATTTTTAAAGATTGCAAAATCACCTTTCAGGGACATTATACTTTCTCAAAATATTTTGATACAATTTGTGTCCATTTTATATATTTATTTAACGATTATTTGTCAATTCGGCGAAACGTCCCATTTGGCGAAACGACATTCGGCGAAATGACCTTCGGCGAAACGACATTCGGCGAAATGTCCCGCACCCCCAGGTTTCTACCACACTGAAAAAAAATCTATTTTCAGTTATGAGCAATGTAATGAAGCTTATATCTCGTCGCCATCGTGCTAACTTGTCGTACGTGCATTTTGGGCCAAATTGAGTTAAGAACGCCATTTTGTGCAGCTCAAAATGCCTCACCTTTTGACCTTCACAGATCCCTAAAATTCGATTTCAATCCTGAGATATTCAACAAAAACCGAAAAAACTCCGTGCATTTTTGTCACTTTACATATGAAAGTAGTTTCCATCTTGTCGTGCTATTTTGTCACTCCCTGAAAATTGATGTAAGTGCGACAACTGGCCAAAGGGATTTCAGGTCAGAACGCGTTTGACGCACGTACAAGTTAGACTACCGTAAACATTTGTAATTATAACTCGGGACTCCAGCAACCAACTTCAACCAAAAGTTGGGACAATGCACAGAATGGTGAGCCAAACAAAACGTGTTTGTTATTGTTTACATTGCATGCTCTCGTTTTTGAATATTCAAGGTCAAACATTAAAACGCGTTTTTCTCGGAACGTCAAAATGGCGGGTGCGACAAGATAGCACGACGACGTCGATCTGTAAGCCAATGCATTCAATTGAAATGCTGTAAAAGACAAACTTATGGAATATTGGACGAGCTTTCCGGTAAAAATATTTACGAGACTGAAAAATTAAGTCTGTCATATAGAAATTGCCAAAAACCACTAAAAACCTATTTTTTCATCATTATTATTTTTAAAACCGCTGTATCTTCACTAGGATTGGATCGAGTGCAACTGGCTCCATATACACAAAAAATGCATTTATATGCCTAGGATATCATGTCTAAAAAGTTTCATTGAAATCGTAGGGGGTCGGGAACAAAAGTACCAGAAAAATTTCTGATTTGAGCTGGAATTGCTCTATTAAGGTTAAAAAAAATATCGATAAAATCAAAATTTGCAAAAAGTCTTAAAAGACAGTTTTCGTAGATTTTTCTCGTTCTATAGAAAAACGAGCAATTTCACGAATAAGTGAAATTTGCTAAAGTTTTCTCCAATAAACTACTATATTTTATTGGTTTTTCTGATAGTTCACAAGATTTTTCTCAAAAAGAAAAAAAAATTGCCGCTAAAGATTTTTTTAGATGACCCCTTGGCACACTTTACCCGAATGACTGCATTTATCCTTGCGGCAGCAAAAAGTACTCACAAATCGTCGTCCGAGAACACCATCACGGGTGAGGATAAAGAAATCAAATTTTACGATTCCTCTCCTGCGCGCTGGCCGAGAGTCTGCAATCTGGGCGACACTTTTAAGAAACACTTCTCCCACTCCTGGTTTCATTCTTCACACCCTCTCCAAATAAGAAGATTCTTTTTTTTTTAATATTGCACCGACCGGCGATCCACGCGAAAGCAATCGAAAAATCACTGATCGTAAAACAAATAGCCGGCAAAAAACTATAACTGCGTGTCCGGTTCTTCAACTTCCGGCGGGACGTCGCAGACCCCCACGGGGGTGGATGGGAGATGATCGGGGAAGGGGGATGGTTCTTAAGGGCAGTGTGCTTGTTGTTGGGAGTCGCGGGGGTTTAAAAGTGGGAGGAAATTGTTGAAAAGTGCAGCATGAAGCACTATTTACTTCCTGATGATCTTTTTTCCGCTTCTTTACTTCGTATTGGGTGGTAATGGTTTTTGTCTGAAATGCCTCTTCCTTTGACAGGGTGGTTAGTCGTTTTGAAAAGTGTAATTTTCAACTTGTCAACCATGAGTTTTAAGCAGAAATTTCATAATAAGTCACCACCCTACTGTCGCAAAGTGCGCGCAGGGTGCCGGCTGTAATCCGCTTCCGCCGGAGCTCGAGAAAATTGTGCTGTTTTCAGCACAATGTAATTGAAACTTGATGTTCTCTTTTAATGGAGAAAAATACGCGCTCTGCCAGTTTTGTTTGTTTGTTTGTTTGCACTTGCAATGGGCGATCTTTGGGACATAAATGGAGCATTTGAGATGACGCTGGCCAGAATGCGATGAAAATGTACTGGAAAGAATTATATTCCAACTGATGCATTAAAAAGTAGATCGAACCAAACTCTTGTAACAACCTGAACAAATAGTTTTTTTTTAATCTTAGCTCGATATATAAATATTTTTGAATTGAAAAGTTGTCAAGGCTTAAGTTTCCAAAAACATTTAATATGTGAAACTACAAAAGACAGCATCAAAGGCTTTATATCTTCCTATTTACATAAAAACCATGATTCGTTATGGTTCCCTTGCTCGTTTGCGGCAAATCCAATTTGTGAGTGATGCAATTCTGAATAAATTAATTCTCCGAGTGATGCAACATACACACAAAACTCAAATTTAGACATACACGTTGTCACGTGTTGCGAACATTGCATCACTACGAAGCAGAAACGATTGAGCTGTTGCAACTAGTGATGTAATTTATTTTTCCTCAATTATGGAACTCACAGTGTGCAGTTAGTGCAAACTGCAGTCAAATGCTCGGTGATCAACCCCCCATCGACCACCAGATGGTTCCATCAATTACAAACCGACCACCTGGTGGTGGGTTCTCAGTCATCATCATCATCATCATCGTCACTCCGGCGGAAACAGATCCATGCGCGCGCTCTACGCCACAGTTCTGATTGGAGCACCCCCCCAAACGTACCAACACTATCAATTAGTTGATTAGCTTTCAAGACCTGTCGAAAAGCTGTTCCTGCACAGCTGGTTTTGCTTGGTCACCTCCAACACTGCTGCTGCTGCTGCTGCCACCATCGCCACAAAGTGACACATGCGAACAATCAATAATGTCGATTGTCGGTTCAACGCACACACTCTTCAAGCCTTCGACAATCCACGAGAGTCCTCACAGCATCCCTGCTGGAAGTTCCTTTGAACGCTCCCTGAAGCTGAAGTTGGTCTTAAGTGAGGGTGGGGTATCGAACTTTCTTGAACTATATTTTATTTTACTTCATTTGGCTTAACCTGACTCTATTTGGAGAAACTCCACCTCAGTAAAACGTCAACAGACCATTTATCTCCACGTAGCTAAAGGGACTCAACTTAACGCCATTTGACTCCACTTGACCAAAAATCAAAAAAAAAAAAAAAAAATCAAACCATCCACATTAACGACCCCCGGGTCTTTTGTGGTCTCTATTGCAAGTTTCTGCTCGAACCTAGGAGTCCGAAGACTTGAATGGGGAGAGCACCCAAAACCTCTTTTTACTCCAAGGAACCTTCCACCCCAGTATTTGAACTGACGACCTTTGGACTGCGAGTCCAACCGCCGCCAGAGATTCCACCGGAGTAGGCTTGGTTTGGTGTGTTGTTTGTACTTATGGCATGGAGACAACTCCTACACCTGGAATGACTTAACGGCCTAACAACCAAGGCCGGGACCGACATTTTACTTCCTCATCCGATGGAAGGTTGCAGCAGATGGGAATCGAACCCAGAATCATCCGCTTACAAAGCGGACAGCGTAACCATTCGGCCACGCACTGCCACTCCACTTGACCAATTTAGCTTAAAAAGAAAATAGTTAGCTCTTTTTTCTCCAATTGACTCAATCCAAGCGCCTTTTTACATCATGTTCTCAACACTGTTTGGTTCCAAATGGCTCAAATGCCTTAAAAACCATTAGTTAGCTCAATATAACTTCACTTAAATCAAATCCCTATTCGATAAAGTGCTTCTTGACTCAAATTGGACACCATTGCACTCCACTTTGCATCAATTATTAGCAATTGACTCCATGTTGTTTGAAAAACTTCGCTGAATTAACCCTCTACTGTCCAAATGTTTTCGATTTTTTTTTATTTTCCCCGTATTCATTTTGAGCAACTTTTGTTCTGAGCAATTCTCTACGAAATCGGTCTTTTTTCTTCAATTTTAATTTTTGTATTTTTTAATCCGGCTGAAACTTTTTTGGTGCCTTCGGTATGCCCAAAGAAGCCATTTTGCATCATTAGTTTGTCCATATAATTTTCCATACAAATTTGGCAGGATTAGTGCGACCACGCGGACGCGCTGTCTTGTTTTTGCATGCTCATTTTCATTTCTTTTATGTCGCTGTTTGTGTGCTTGGGTGAGTGGTTGTTATAATTAAATAATGGCATCATTAGTGCGCTGACCACGCGGACGAGCTGTCTTGTTTTTGCATGCTCATTTTCATTTCTTTTATGTCGCTGTTTGTGTGCTTGGGTGAGTGGTTGTTATAATTAAATAATGGCATCATTAGTGCGCTGACCACGCGGACGCGCTGTCTTGTTTTTGCATGCTCATTTTCATTTCTGTTATGAGTTCGATTTGCGATGCCTTTTCGTTGGGTCGCAAAATTTTTCGCGTCCGTCGCAGTGTGTTTTTCGTTTTTTTTTCGCGTGCGTGTGTGCGTGTGAAGGTGCGGCTGGCTTTGACTGTCCCGATGACAGTCAGTTCGACTTGCGATGCCTTTTCGTCGGGTCGGTAAATTTTTCGCGTCCGTTGTCGATGTGCAACAACAACAAAACCCTATCATACCATTTCATCTCGATACATCGTAGCTCGTCGTTCGCAAAGTTAATCAGTACCTCACTAAACATCAATCATTCAAAACTCGTGAAATCATCTCAAGTTAAAAATTACACTGTTTAACCCTTCAGTTTTAATTACAAATGATTTTGGTTCTAACTTTCCACAGCCGGCTGTCTAAGACTAGACCATTTCATTTAAAATTTAACAACAGATAAACGGGAAATGTCTCATCCGCAGCCTCCGATTGCTTGCCTTGAGAATAATACAAAATACCGTTCAACAAACACTATGATTTTGGGTCGCATCATCATCTTCTATGATGAATCCTGACCAAACACCCTATCCTACTAACAAGTTTTCAGGTTCCTGGCGCTTGTGGGGTGTAAGCACAGAGTAAATCCCCCCCCCCCCCCCTAGTAGCAACCTGCGCTAACTAACATTCCCGTCCCTTAAAATCGAGGTCTACAAACTGACATGGCGGGCGCCGTTGGTGGCCAATGACTGTTACCTATTCGCAACTGATCTTGTTTTGGAAATCATGGTGTTTTATCTTTTCAGCGCATTCATACATGCTGTTGATAAGGGAAACACTACTAGATCGTCGAAGCCTATAATCAGTAGTGCTGAAAGGATATTACGGTTCTGTTCAGCAACGGAGGGGCAACCATGGGTGATCTCTCATGCTCATGCTCTCATGCTCATAATTTTCCATACAAATTTGGCAGCTGTCCATACAAAAATGATATGTGAAAATTCTAAAATCTGTATCTTTTGAAGGAATTTTTTGATCGATTTGGTGTCTTCGGCAAAGTTGTAGGTATGGATATGGACTACACTGGAAAAAAATGATACACGGTAAAAAAAATTTGGTGATTTTTTTATTTAACTTTTTATCACTAAAACTTGATTTGCAAAAAAACACTATTTTTATTTTTTTAATTTTTTGATATGTTTTAGAGGACATAAAATGCCAACTTTTCAGAAATTTCCAGGTTGTGCAAAAAATCATTGAGCGAGTTATGAATTTTTGAATCAATACTGAATATTGGTCGCAAAAATTTTTCAACTTCATTTTTCGATTTAAAATCAAATTTGCAATCAAAAAGTACTTTAGTGAAATTTTGATAAAGTGCACCGTTTTCATGTTAAATCCATTTTTAGGTGACTTTTTTGAAAATAGTCGCAGTTTTTCATTTTTTTAAATTAGTGCACATGTTTGCCCACTTTTGAAAAAAATATTTTTGAAAAGCTGAGAAAATTCTCTATATTTTGCTTCTTAGGATTTTGTTGATACGACCTTTAGTTGCTGAGATATTGCAATGCAAATGTTTTAAAAAAGGAAAATTGATGTTTTCTAAGTATAACCCAAACAACCCACAATTTTTCAATGTCGATATCTCGGCAACTAATGGTCCGATTTTCAATGTTAATATATGAAACATTTGTAAAATTTTCCGATCTTTCCGAAAACAATATTTTCAAAATTTTCAAATCAAGACTAACATTTTAAAAGGGCGTAATATTGAATGTAACCGCTGTAACTTCACAAGGATTGGACTTAGGATAGTAGTCGATATGAAGACTTTTATGTAAAATTGTCTGGAGAATCGATTTCCGTATTCGGTTTTTGAAAATTTTGACGTTTAGAGCACTTTTCAAAAAAACAGTTTCAGTAAAAGATTTTTGTATTTTTTTAGGTGAGATGCTCCATCCTGCATTTTTCGTGAGTCTTTTTGTAACATCTTAGGCTATTTTCACAAAAATTTTGAAAGCAAAAAAAAACGTGGGCTCCCCCTCAAATTTGACCTTTAAACTTAAAAATCAAAAAATCTCATAAAAGTGGAGTGTTTTTTTCTTTCAGTGTATTTTTATCGAAAAGCCCGTCAAATTTCCTACAAGTTTGTCTTTGACCACTTTTTGATACGATGCAACGGCTTCGAGATACAGAAATATTTAAATTCCGAATTACAAAAATATTTAAAACACTTACGCCCTTCTCAAATGTCATTATCGAGTGGAACTGGCTCCATATACACAAAAATGGCTTATATAAGCGAAGGATAACATGTCTACAAAGTTTCATTGAAATCGGAAAGGGTCGAGAAAAAAGTACCTGAAAAATTCCTGTTTTGGGCTGGAATTGCTCCATTATATTTTGCCTATCTAATTTTTTCATGTTTTTACTGTAAGTTTTTCAATTTTGCCTTTCTTACAAAAGAATGGTTTAAGGTTTGCTTTTGCAAAAACGCTTTTATCAGAAATCTTAAAAAAATCGTGCACGGCGAGGAATCGTCCCAGTACAAATCTTATTACTAAATTGAAGGTTTATATGCACTTTTTCGATTGAATTTTGGTCCGAAACCCGGAACTCAAAGTCTTATTTTTGAGAGTTCTTTTTCTGAAATACTTGAGCGATGTCTGTTTCCGTTCTTAAAAATTTGTATCTTCCATCATTGGAAAACCGCTCTAAAAACCCACATTTTTTTATATTTCAGATTTGTAGCCGTGAGGTTGGAGACGAACATTTTATTTTTCGATTCACTATTTTCGACCAGTAAATGTGGTCAAAGCCATTTTTAGAGGTATTTTTTGGACTTTTTTTTACAGATAATACTATCATAACACAAAAATCTATTCGAAACAGGCGCCATGAACTGCTTGGGGCCAAAATTTGAAGCTTTTCTAAAATTTATTCCCAGAGATATAGCCATAATTAGTGTTTTAAGTCTTATTTTTACCCTATTCTTCCTATTAAATTTTTGGTTTTATACAGAATCATATACTGAACATCAAATTCAAAGTCCCAGCCCATTCTCGACCGGAAGCGTTTGGTATGAATTGTATTCGAGTAAATTTTTGATTTTTTTAAATTCAAAAAACTCTATCAATTTGATAAAATTTAAGAAATTAAAATTAAACATTTGAAAAAACCTAGATATCCAAGAAATTCAGGAAATTTCAACAAAAAGCAATTCAAGCAAACTTTTTCAACAGGTCTAATTTTTGTTTGCTAACAATGATAAGAAAAACTAAGAAGCTAAATATTAGATGATAAGATTTAAAACCTTATTACAAAAAAATGTCTGAGAATCATAAAAAAAAAAAACAAAACAATAAAATGGTCATGAAATCCAAGAATTTTAGGAAGCTACGAAGCTAGATTTAAAATACCCAAGAAACAAACAAAAATTCAATAAAGTTTAAGAAGTTAAAAGAAACTTCAGAAAAATATAAAATTCTAAAGACCATAGAAATTAAAAAAAAAAACATGATAAATTTAGAAAATTAAGAAATAAAAAAAATCTACAAAATTTAAAATTAATGCATTAATATAATATAAAAATGCATCTTCAATTCATTTATGAAATGTTACTCTCAATGCTTAGCAATCAACGAAAAAAGTTTTTCCTGAAAATTGTCTATATCTTCTATCTATCTATATATATATATATATTTAAATTTCGACGGCTTTGTCCGAACGCGAATCAGTTCAATATGGAGCGTCGGATCGAGGTGCTATTTGTTGCGTTGGGTTTGTATAAGCCCAAGGAAGGTTTATACGCTTACTAATTGACACGTTGGCCACTCTGGAACCGATTTTGGAGCATCGGCAAATTATAAGGAGAAAGTTACGTAAAATCAAATTTTGATCACAGGAGGCAGAATAAGCAATAAGGTAAAAAACGTTAACCTATCAAAAATCGAAGAAGGTACTGTTGTTTTGTTTTAAGAATATAATGTGGAATTGTTAAAGATTTTGTTTTGATTAGTATTTCTCACTTAAACGATGCGCTGGACTTCAAAAAATTTTTTTTTTAACAATTGTCTTTTTTTTTGCTAAAATTGGTAAGAAACGGTTTAAGTCTCAAATTCATTTGAAAGCACTTCAAATTTACTTTTCAAAATTGCCCAACAAAATAGTACATTTATCTGCATTTTTGTAACTGCAGAAATTAACCATTATAGAAAAGTGTTTCAGTTCATTTCCTCTAAAAGGTGTTTAAATTCAACCAACCAAACATGGTTTCTTCACTAACTTGATCGTTAGTTGACCACAGCACAGCTTTACTAACTTGACTTAAATTTGAAACTATTTGGCTTTTCTTTTAATAGAAATCCGTTCATTCCCTTTTACATAACATCCCATTTGACATAAGTAAAATCAAAAACAACATGACAAACATTAATTGACTCTACTGAAAAAAAAATCGCAATTTGTCCTAATTCAAGACAAATCAACCCGACTCTCCCTTAGAACGATTTCCACTCCGGGACTCGCAATAATTAATGATCTCCTCCCGGTTTTATACGAATCGATGCATTATGTATACAAACATACACATATGTCGTCTTTACACGCGTGTGTGTGTGTGTGTGTGTGCTGACTGCCGATGCCATGTGTGCCAGCAGCCTCGAAAGTAACACGCTTCCTGCCGTTGATAAGGTCACACAGATCGTGAGACGAGGCGGGTTTGGAAAATAAACTTGAAGAATATAAAATTTCAAAGTTTTACAGGTCGTGGGGATCTTTAGGTCGTGGTAACTATCATCTTGTGGAGATTTTGTACCTTCAGGCTGTGGAGATCTTCAGGTTATGAATTCTTCATGTTGTGAAGACTTTTAGACTATGGATACTTTCATGTTTTACAGACTTTAAGGTTATGGAGACTTTCAGATTTTGTTATTTTTTTGTTTTGTAATTTTTCTTTATTGGAGGTAGACAAAAGCCCCCTTGAGCTGTGTCTGGTTATCGATAAAAGACACTTTCTCAAAAAGGCACAAAACCACCCCATCTTATCGCATCAACAAGTACACAAAACTCAAATGATACAAGACGGGGTCACTCTTAAAACTAACTCAATAGATTGTGCAGATTTATGGAGACTTTCTGGTTGTGGAGACCTTCAGGCTGTGGAGATCATCAAGTTGTAGAAGCTTTAAGGTTATGGAGACCTTTATGTTGTGGATTCTTTAAGGTTGTGGAGACCTCAAGGTTGTGGAGTTCTTCAAGTTTAGAACTTCTGGTTGTTGAGACTTTTAAGTTGTGAAGACCTCCACGTTGTGGAGACTTATATTTTGGCGGTTTTCACGTTGATGAGACTTTCAAGTTGTAGAAACCTTCAGGTTATGGAGACCGTAACTTTGTGGAGATCTTAAGGTAGTGGAGACTCTCAGGTTATGGAGACCTTCAGGTTGTAAATAATTTCAGGTTGTAAAGACCTCAGGTTGTGGAGTATTTTAAGTTGTAGAGATCATCAGGATGTGGATACCTTCATGTTGTGGGGATCTTATAGTTGTAGAGACTATTAGTTGAAATATCTTCAATTTGGTAAGACTTTCCATTTTGATAGACCTTCAGGTTGTAAAGACTATTTGGTTCTGAAGACCTTCTGAATGTAGATACCTTAGAGTGCGAAGACTTTCAGGTAGCGAAAACCTTCAGGATCATCTGATTGTAAAGACTTTTTCTTCTAGTTTGTGGACATTTTTAGGTTGTAGAGATCTTTAATTTGTTGATACTTTCATGTTGTGTAGACCTTCAGGTTGTGGAAACCTTCAGGTTGTGGAGACTTTCAGGGTGTAAAAATCTTCACGTTTTAGACACTTTTAAAGTATGGAGATCTTCAGGTCGTGTAGACCTACCGTTTGTGAAGGTCTAAAAACTGAGAAGATTTTTAGGTTACAAAGGCTTTCAGCTAGTGAAAGTCTATTTGTTGTAGAATATATAGTGTGTTAAAGACTTTCAAGTTTTTCAGACCATCATGTTTTGGAAACTTAAACTGCCCATGTTCGCACAAATGTCCCATATGCAAAAACAGTAAGCTGAGAAAAACGCATTTGAAGTTTGTCCCACACATAAGGCTACGTGTTAAGTTTTCACGAAAAAACTGGATTTCCTCCTGATTTCTAGAACAAAGTACTGGATGTTATAGGCTCTTTCGAAAGAGCACACGATTTTGAACCAAACTGCATCAAAAACTCGAAATCGATGAAAATGCATATGGGACATTTATGCGATCAGGGGCAGTAAATGTTTATGCAGTGCGTGTAGACTTTCTGGTTTGAAGGCTGTCAAGTTATGAAGACAAGAAACTTCAAAGAAGGTTTCGTTAATTTTGGAAGATTTAATGTTTTGGATACTAAGATTAAGAGACTTTCACATGTAAAAAACTAAATAATAGGTAAAGTTTGAGGATTATAACACTTTCAAGCATAGGAAGCTATTAAAATAAATTGTAAAAGTTTCAGGAATTTTAGAATTTCGTTTCTAGCAGTTTTCATGTGTGGAACATATTCAACATTTTCAGATCTTCATAATTGTTTTGAAAACAATTATGTTTTTGAGACTCCTGTACTAAAGTTTTGATTTTGGAGACTTTCAAATAATGAAGACGAATTCAAGAATTCCTAGAAGAAGAGATTTTGATATTTGAGCTGTTCTCTCAGATTTCGGTCATTCGATATTTTTTTGTATTTTTTAATCCGACTGATACTTTTTTGGTGCCTTCGGTATGCCCAAAGAAGAAGACATTTTGCATCATTAGTTTGTCCATATAATTTTCCATATAAATTTGGCATCTGTCCATGCAAAAACGATGAATGAAAATTCAAAACTCTGTATCTTTTGAAGGATTTTTTGATCGATTTGGTGTCTTCGGCAAAATTTTAGGTATGGATACGGATTTCGCTGAAAAAAATGATACGCGGTAAAAAAATTGGTGATTTTCTATTTAACTTTTAGTCACTAAAAATTGATTTACAAAAAAACACATTTTTTATTTGTTTTGAAGGACATCAAATGCCAACTTTTCGGAAATTTCCAGGTTGATTAAAAAAACGTAATATTGGTCGCAAAAAAATTTCAACTAAGTTTTTCGATGGAAAAACAAATTTGCCATCAAAAAGTACTTTAATGAAATTTTGATAAAAAGCACAGTTTTAAAGTTAAAGCCATTTTTAGGTAAATGTGTTGAAAATAGTCGCAGTTTTTCATATATTTAAATAAATGCACATGTTTGCCAACATTCGAAAAAAAATATTTTGAAAAGCTGAGAAAACTCTCTATATTTTGCTTTCTTGGACTTAATTGATACAACACTAAGTTGCTGAAATATTGCCATGCAAATGTTTAAAAACAGACAAATTTTCATATATCATTTTTGTATGAACAGCCGCCAAATTTGTATGGAAAATTTTAAGGACAAACTAATGATGCAAAATGGCTTCTTTGGGCATACCGAAGGCCCCAAAAAAGTTTCAGTCGGATTAAAAAACACAAAAATCAAAATTAAAAAAAAAGACCGATTTCGTAGAGAATTGCTCATTTATAAGAATGAATGTTTATTAGACTTTCAAAATTAGGGGGCATTCAAATGCCGCAAAAAATTTAAATTTGGAACGTTTCAAGATTTAAAAATTTAAAAATTTCAAGTATGGAAATTTTCAAGTTACGATGTTATGTATACTTTTAAGCAAGGGTCCTGATTGCTTCAAAATGACTTAGTCACTCGCGAGCACAAATTTAGAGCGATGAAAAACTGCTCTGATGTATTTCTACCGTTTGTCACTTCCAAACCAATCGCTACCGAACACTCTCTCTCTTTGCTCTCCCTCTCATTCAAATCGGGTAGTACAGCGAATGGTTCGGAGAGACCGATTTCGTTAAGTCGCTCAATGAGAACACTTTGCGATCGGCTTAGCTTTGATCATTTAAGAAATTGCTTAAAATCAATGATATCGGCAAAGATTCACTCGGTGATGAGTGAGTGATTTCTGATCTTTGAACTGAAAATCAGGACCCTTGCTTTTAAGTGCTGGAGGTTATTAAAATTAGGTATGTTTATGAATTTAAAAACTTTTAAACAAAACAGACTTTCAAGTGTTGGAGATTTTCAAGATAAAAAAAAATGAAGACTTTATTACTAGTATAGATTTAAGCAGACCTACATCAGTTGAAAACGTTCAGGATTAGAAGACGTTCAAATTTAAGAGCATTTGAATATAGCCAAACTTTTAAGTTTTTGCAAAAGTTTTCGAACCTCTGTTACCCTAGAGACATCATCAAGGCCGGTGTTTGAAGAATTCTAGTGACTTAAAATTTTCAAACCCAAGGTTTGAGTTTTTTTGATTCATAAGTTTATGACTTAAGAATTAATTGCAGTTTTAGAGTTTTGATGATTGGGAAACTTATATGTTTAGGATACTTTTGAAACATTGATTCGAATTAAGTCCACATATCTCTGGCCCCGCCCCAGCTCTACCTACATCCGGCAAGTCGAAGTTAGCTCGAGATAGACCCGGAGACTGGCTGACTGTTAACAATGTTGGAGTGGAGCAAATTAGATGCAACACAGTTTTCCAATTAGAGAATCCTGCGCCCAAGTCCAATCTGGGGCTCCGGCAGGGGGGGGGGGGGGCAATCTACAGTCGGAGTTGTGTTTGTTCGGTGACTGCTTGCTGCTGTTCGGTAAAGTGTTTTCTACTTCTTCTGCCAGGTGAGTGACGGACGCCACCACGCGCTGACAGGACTGGGACCCTGGGGAACGTGAACGTGGGAGAGCTGTACGCACGTGGGTCGCACACACGTGTAGCTGTAATGTTTTGTTTCTCCTGGGACGATTGTTACTTGAGAAATGGGAAAAGAGAGAGAGGTGGTGGTGGCTTGGAAGCTTGATGAAATCGACGTATGAATTATTTAATACATGGATGGCTATGTTTTCTGGTAAAGCAATTACGTTAATTAACCGATGGCAGACGTGATTTAGCCAATGGGTTGGGAAGGTCAAGGAGTGTTGGGAGAAAGTTCTATCGAAACGAGGACATCAATTATGTTCAACAACTTGATGGAAGGATTGGTAGAACTCTATTTTTCCGATGCTTTAATTGTTTTGGAAACATTTGTATCCTATTGTATATAAGCAAAGTGAGAACTGTTAATTTAAACATTAAAATACGTTGAATATTTAACAAATCAATAACCATGAAAAGTTTAAAACCATGACCTCATTACGCAAATCTTTCGCTCGTTTCAATTACCACATGTATTTATTTACATCTCGTAATCTCATCCGGTCTGGCTCGGGCTCTGATACACTGAATACTGATCCTATGATATGGGCAGCAGCAGTACTAAATATACATCGGAGCATCTTCACAGCATAAACCAACCAGCCAACTGGTGTGTATTTCACGCCCGGAACGCCAGCCGGATAGTTGTTGGCACATTTCTTGACGCGATGGGTACCGTGAAATGGGGTGAGTTGCGGAGAGTTCACTCGGAATCAGTTTTAAAATTTAATTCAATCACTCTCACAAAAGAATTCCCAGCTGATGAAATCAAATCCCTCTTCTCTGGATCAAAGATTACCATCAGGCGACGGCCTCCTTAAAAAATCTTCATCGCGGCCAAAAGTGCCAGCCGGTGGGGCCTGACCACGGCATGTAACACATTTGTTGGTCTCTGAACTACACCGCCGCCGTGTCCGTCTGAACATCGCCAGATCCAGCCGGTTCCGATGATGGATGTGATCGTTCACATTTGTAAATCGAGAGTTCTGGCCGTGGACCAACATCAACAGAACTGACCGACGCGTCGGTTTGAGGAGAAAGAGAGAGGTGACGAATGAAAAATTTTAAGAATTTATTTCAAAAGTGGTGAAATTGGCGATAGTCTGGATTGGAGGAGGAATATACTTAAGGGGCACGTTTGATGAGCGGGTGCGTTTAGTAGATGGCAGTTAGCGGCACATTTCGGAACTGCGAAGACGATGGGACAGTAGCTTCGCGGGAAGTTCTGAGATTGGATAGAGCCAATTGGACAGTAAATTTGATAAGATTTAGACTGTTTGATAGTGCACACCCACTACACGATATCGTTCAGTGAAAATCCAAGGCATTGTTATGCCTGAATTAATATAATTATGAGGGCATTAAATTGACAAAATATATATGAAGACAGCTGTATGTACCATTGCCGAAATATAGCTGTTTTAAGTTAGCAGTTTCAAAAAATGGGTGCTACGTTATCTCAACACTGAGTTGACCAATTTGACTCAAAATTTTGGTGAAGGCAGATTCTCAAAAATTTTATTTTTAAAAGAGATAAAAATATTTTTGTAGTTTTTTTAAAAACCCAGGTTTGGTTTTGGTTTGGTTTTGGTTTGGTGCGAGAATCTTCCCCCTCGAGAAATGGGACAATATTTGTGCCGAAAATTTTCACTGTTGCTAAGCGAGAGTCCTCCCTCCAACTTTCAGCCAATTTGGTCCATCCCCTCTCAAGATACGGTTTGCTTTGCGCATGGCAAAACTTTAAACTTAAATCGTCTTTGACTCACTTAAAGCACCAAATATCTTCATGAAACTTTGAGGAATGATTGGAAATAATCTTTTGAAAGGATTTAATAAATATTCGGAGATATGATTTTTTGAGATTGTTTACATGTATGTAACCCCTTAACCAAATGTTGTGTCAAATGAAAAGAATTCTAACAAAAGGTTTTATTACAAAATTCTATATTTTTTTCTCAACTGAAGAAATAAATAGTTAGAACAGTATTTTGGAAGTAAAACATGAGCAACTCTCTACGAAATCGGCCGATTTCGACCATTTTAATTTTTTGAATTTTTTGATTTGGCTTAAATTTTGTGGGGGCCTTCCTTATGACCAAATATGCTATTTTGCATCATTGGTTCACCCATAAGTCTCCATACAATTTTGGCTGCTGTCCATACAAAAATAGTATGTAAATATTCAAACAGCTGTAACTTTTGAGTGAATTTTCTTATCAATTTGGTGTCTTCGGCAAAGTTGAAGGTATTGTTGAGGACTATTGAGAAAAAATAGGTACACGGAAAAAAATATTGCAGATTTTTTTATCAACTTTTTTTCACAAAAACTCAATTTCCCAAAATACGTATTTTTTGATTATCGAGATTTTTTGATTTGTTTTACGGGACAAAAATCCGCAACTTTTGAGCCATAGAGAAACATGGTCATAAAATCTGCCGCCGAGTTCTGATTTTTTGAAAAAATAATGATGTTTGGCAAAAATCAGAATTTTATGCTAAAACAAATTTGACGATATTTTTTAATGCAAAATTGAATTTGCAATAGAAAACTACTATGCAGATTTTTTGATAAAGAGCTCCGTTTTCAAGATATAGCCACCAAATGTATGATTTTAGCGCAATATTTGCAGTTTTTCGATTTTAAAAAAATGTGACCATGAGTGACCATTTCTAAAAGTATTTTTATTAAGAAGTTCAGAAAATTTGCTATAAAATTGTCTAAGAGACATTTAAGATTGGACCTTGGGTTGCTGAAATAGAGCCGCTTTAAGAAAAAGAAACACGAAAATTGAAGTTTTCTTAATCTCACCAAAATAACCCACCATTTTCTAATGACGATATCTCAGCAACTAATGGTCCGATTATCAATGTTAAAACATGAAACATTCGTGAAATTTTCCAATTTCCGAAGGGCCAAATATTGAATATTACGCCCATTAAAAATGCTAGTCTTGATTTAAAAAAATTTAAAATATTTTATTCTTAAAGTGGCTCTATCTCAGCAACCCGAGTTCCAATTTTCAATGTCTCTTAGACAATTTTATAGCAAATTTTCTTAACTTCTTAATAAAAATATTTTTAGAAATGGTCACTTATGGTCACTATTTTTTAAAATTGAAAAACTGGAAATATTTTGCTAAAATCAAACTTTCGGTGGCTATATCCAGAAAACGGAGCCCATTACCAAAAAATCTGTTAAGTACTTTTCGATTGCAAATTCAATTTTGCATTAAAAAATATCGTCAAATTTGTTTTAGCTGAAACTCCAATTTTTCCAAAAATCACTATTTTTTCAAAAATTCATAACTCGGCGGAAGATTTTTTGACCATGTTTCTCTATGGCTCAAAAGTTGCTGATTTTTGTTCCCTAACCCGAGCAGACGGAAATAACTTGGGAAGGTCAGTTTTTGATATTGTGAGAAGATCGAAATATGTTATTGGGATGATCGGATTAGTTGTTAAAATAACAAAAATCAATAACAAAAATTTGTTCGAAGAATAACTTAAATTGTTATTATGTTGTTATTGCAATAACAAACCAATAACACAGAAGGAATCATAAAGGAATAACAAGATTTGTTATTTTGTGCGGAGAGGTGGAGCAGCATAATAACAAAAAATGTTATTGAACTGGTATGTCTCCATAACAAAAAAAGTTATTGTTTTGGTTTATTTGTAATTTGCAAATAAACCTGCAGTTGCCATAACTGCTCTGTACTAGTCAGGGCTGCAGAGTCGGGTACCTCCAAGCGACTTTGAATCCATACTTTGAAGACAACTCCGACTCTGGATGCAGGATATGACGTCAACGACGACTTCAGCTCTCTAAAAATACCCGACTTCACGGATTCCGACTCCAAGTAAAAGTTGCTGAAAATTTGCTGAATCCGATGCAGTCTCCGAGGTCTCACTCCAGCTCGAACTTCAACGTCAGCTCCGACTTCCTGGCTCTGTGAAAATAATAACAGTTTTTGTTATTCACACATCAAAAATTCTCATTCAATAAATCAATTCCGTTAGGGAATAAAACAAAATTATAAAAAAATGAACTCTCAAAAGTTAATTTTATCGGATTAATTTTAAATTGAAACCCCATTTCATGGTGAAATAAATGACCCCGATAAAATTGGTCAATATTATTTCATAGTTCTAGCCAATTTTAGCAAAGTCCCTTAGGGGGTATATCAAATAATTAAAAAAAATCAACTTTCAAAATTTCAACTTTTCAGAATAATTTTAGCTTAAGGACCCCATTTCATGGCCAAAATAATGACCCCGATGAAATTGGTCAAAATAATCCCATAGTTCTAGCCAATTTTAAAGATAGTCCTCTAAGGGGTATATCAAATAATTTAAAAAATCAACTTTCAAAATTTCAACTTTTTAGAATAATTTTAGCTTAAGGACCCCATTTCATGGCCAAAATAATGACCCCGACGAAATTGGTCAAAATTATCCCATAGTTCTAGTCAATTTTAAACAAAGTCCTCTAGGGGGTATATCAAATAATTAAGAAAATCAACTTTCAAAATTTCAACTTTTCAGAATAATTTTAGCTTAAGGACCCCATTTCATTGCCAAAATAATGACCCCGACGAAATTGGTCAAAATTATCCCATAGTTCTAGCCAATTTTAGCAAAGTCCCTTAGGGGGTATATCAAATAATTAAAAAAATCAACCTTCAAAATTTCAACTTTTTAGAATAATTTTAGCTTAAGGACCCCATTTCATGGCCAAAATAATGACCCCGACAAAATTGGTCAAAATTATCCCATAGTTCTAGCCAATTTTAAAGAAAGTCCTCTAGGGGGTATATCAAATAATTAAAAAAATCAACTTTCAAAATTTCAACTTTTCAGAATAATTTTAGCTTAAGGACCCCATTTCATGGCCAAAATAATGACCCCGACGAAATTAGACAAAATCATCCCAAAGATTTAAATATATTTAACAAAAGAAAAAATAATAACAGATTGTGTTATGGACACTTAGAAACTTTTCCATTTGTGCGATTTATGGTAATTTTATTTCTAAGTCAGTATACCGAACGAATACCAAATTTTGTTATTAGGAGAGTTTTTGAAATGTATAACATTTCCTCTTCTCAGCGTGTTATTAAACATTTTCAATATAATATCAATTCAATACCAAATTTTGTTATTTTATCAGAAACTGTTATTATTTTTTCTTCTTGAAGTTGAACTTCAGGATAAAATAATAACACTTTTTGTTATTTCAACAGGATTTGTTATTGAAATATTATTAATTTTGTTATTACCGTCTGCCCGGGAAAACATATCAAAAAATCTCGAAAATCAAAAAATACGTATTTTGGGAAATTGAGTTTTTGTGAAAAAAAAAGTTGATAAAAAAATCTTCAATTTTTTTTCGTGTACCAATTTTTTTCTCAATAGTCCTCAACAATACCTACAACTTTGCCTAAGACACCAAATTGATCAGAAAATTCAATCAAAAGTTACAGCTGTTTGAATATTTATATACCATTTTTGTATGGACAGCAGCCAAAATTGTATGGAGACTTTTATGGGTGAACCAATGATGCAAAATAGCATATTTGGTCATAGGGAAGGGCCTCACAAAGTTTAAGCCAAATAAAAAAATACAAATAAAATCCATTTCCGGTTTCGGTAGAAAATTGCTCATTGCTTACTTAAACTTACGTTTTTTTGTTGTAGTATAACAACGAAGCATACCTGAAAAAGACAATGAAATGGTCAATAGTGATGAAGCTCGGCATTGGATTAGAATGTTGTACAAATTAACTTGAAAGAGTGAAAAAATATCTGGCAAACAAAAATACGAATACTAACGACAAACATGAAATTTCATTGTTGAAGTTATAAAATCTAACTGAAAAATAGAAAACAAAAGAAAAATATTTAATGTCTAATGTTTAATGTTTAATGTTTAATGTTTAATGTTTAATGTTTAATGTTTAATGTTTAATGTTTAATGTTTAATGTTTAATGTTTAATGTTTAATGTTTAATGTTTAATGTTTAATGTTTAATGTTTAATGTTTAATGTTTAATGTTTAATGTTTAATGTTTAATGTTTAATGTTTAATGTTTAATGTTTAATGTTTAATGTTTAATGTTTAATGTTTAATGTTTAATGTTTAATGTTTAATGTTTAATGTTTAATGTTTAATGTTTAATGTTTAATGTTTAATGTTTAATGTTTAATGTTTAATGTTTAATGTTTAATGTTTAATGTTTAATGTTTAATGTTTAATGTTTAATGTTTAATGTTTAATGTTTAATGTTTAATGTTTAATGTTTAATGTTTAATGTTTAATGTTTAATGTTTAATGTTTAATGTTTAATGTTTAATGTTTAATGTTTAATGTTTAATGTTTAATGTTCAATGTTTAATGTTTAATGTTTAATGTTTAATGTTTAATGTTTAATGTTTAATGTTTAATGTTTAATGTTTAATGTTTAATGTTTAATGTTTAATGTTTAATGTTTAATGTTTAATGTTTAATGTTTAATGTTTAATGTTTAATGTTTAATGTTTAATGTTTAATGTTTAATGTTTAATGTTTAATGTTTAATGTTTAATGTTTAATGTTTAATGTTTAATGTTTAATGTTTAATGTTTAATGTTTAATGTTTAATGTTTAATGTTTAATGTTTAATGTTTAATGTTTAATGTTTAATGTTTAATGTTTAATGTTTAATGTTTAATGTTTAATGTTTAATGTTTAATGTTTAATGTTTAATGTTTAATGTTTAATGTTTAATGTTTAATGTTTAATGTTTAATGTTTAATGTTTAATGTTTAATGTTTAATGTTTAATGTTTAATGTTTAATGTTTAATGTTTAATGTTTAATGTTTAATGTTTAATGTTTAATGTTTAATGTTTAATGTTTAATGTTTAACGTTCATTCAGTCGCCAGCCAGCGACAAGTTAAGACGTGTTTTGCTCGTGTTGTCATCTCGCGTGCTTGGAAGTTTTTGACAGATGGAGGAGGAGGAATCCTCCGAGGAGGACGATTTTCGTCCCGTCCGCGGGAATCGGAAGCGGAAGAAGTCCAGCTAGGTCACTGGAATCGGCATCGAAGGAGAAAAAGTTGAGAAGACCCTGCTCAACAACAACAAGTTCAGCCCGCTAGCGGATAACAAAAACAACAACAATGCCAGCCCAGCAGGAGGAGGGGACGCCCCGGCGGTTCCACCACCCGGCCAGTCGGCAGGTAAACAAAAGCAACCACCTTTGGTGGTGAAGAACACCACGGATTTTTACAAGCTCGTGGCGATAGTGGAAAGTTGTAAACTTGGTTTCAAACCGATTTACAAACTAACCCGAATTGGAACCAAGGTGACCTGCTTCTCTGTCAAAGATTTTGACAAGTTGCAAGAGCTACTCAAGAACAAGAAAGTGGAATTCTACACCCACGATCGGCGGAGCGAACGAAATCATCGGGTGGTTCTTCGTGGTTTTCCTGATGAACTGAAACCGGTCGAGGTCAAGTACCTTCTGAAGAGGGATCTCAAGCTGGACGCGCTGGAGGTACATATCATCAAGCGGAAGGAAAAGTCCACCGTGGACGAAACTCCGTACATTGTAGTCTTCCCCAAGGGATACACCAATCTGAAGAAGCTCTCTGCAATGAAAGTTGTGGCAAGCACTATCATTCGGTGGGAGGCCTACCGGAAAAAGCGGCCGAACGTGACCCAGTGCAGGAACTGCTTGCAGCTGGGTCATGGAACCAGGAACTGTCACCTGAAAGGGAGGTGCAACAACTGTGGGGGTCCCCACAAGACGGACGAGTGCAAAGTCCAAGAAGCCGAGCCGAAGCGGTGTGCCAATTGCTCTGGAGCCCACGAAGCCACGGACCGCAGCTGCCCCAAGCGTGCGGACTTCATCCAGAAGCGCCAGCAGGCGTCGAAACCGAAACCGCCGGCAAGGAAGGCGGAGAAGCAGAGTCCAGCAGTTCCGGCGTTCACTCCGTTGCCGGGTGCAGTCCCGGACAGAAAATCGAAGGATCACCCTCGCCCCCAGGAAGAAGCCAAGGAAGCAGTGGCTCCCGAGACGGTGGAGCCACGAAAGAGGAAGCCGGGGAGGTGCTCTTTAGTTCTGCTGAGCTGTGGGGCATTTTCTCCGAGTACATCGGCAGATTCAAAACCTGCAAGACCCGCTTGGACCAAGTAACCCTCGTCAGTTACATGATCTCCAAGTAGGGGAACAGCATCTAATTCCAGCGTGCCTCTAATGTTGGCAGGTAAGAACTTTGACATTCAATTAAAGCTAATTAAAAGCGTTTTCAACTGAAATCGAGTGATAAATAGCTCAATAAGAAGTGAGCAAGCAAGTTTATATCAAAAGTTTTGCAAATTTAGTTGTTTAAATAGTGAAAATTAGCAAATTGGATGGAATTAGGTGCGAGTGATTAACCTGCCAAAGATACGAGAATTTCCCCTATGGAGTGTAATGAGATTTTTTTTTTATTTTTATGTTTTATTTTGATTGTAAACTGATCCTCGGTCCTAACCTGGTCGTAGCACCTTAAAGGACCTAATAAAAATAAGTTATGAATAAAAAAAAAGTTTAACGTTTAATGGAAAATGAGAAATGAAAAAAAATGAGAAATGAGAAATGAGAAATGAGAAATAAGAAATGAGAAATGAGAAATGAGAAATGAGAAATGAGAAATGAGAAATGAGAAATGAGAAATGAGAAATGAGAAATGAGAAATGAGAAATGAGAAATGAGAAATGAGAAATGAGAAATGAGAAATGAGAAATGAGAAATGAGAAATGAGAAATGAGAAATGAGAAATGAGAAATGAGAAATGAGAAATGAGAAATGAGAAATGAGAAATGAGAAATGAGAAATGAGAAATGAGAAATGAGAAATGAGAAATGAGAAATGAGAAATGAGAAATGAGAAATGAGAAATGAGAAATGAGAAATGCGAAATGAGAAATGAGAAATGAGAAATGAGAAATGATAAATGATAAACGAGAAATGAGAAATTGAGAAATGAGAAGTGATACTGAAATGTGAATTTTAAAATTGGTTTTGTGGGTCAGTGAGTAAGTCAGTGATTTAAAAATTTCAACATTTGGTAAGTAAGTGTTTGTTGTGAATGATAAATCATTGTTTCTTTTTGATTCACTGTCAGGTTAATTTTTACATATGATTCTAAGCCGCTAATCGTAGTGCTCCCGAATGTATGCAACGAAATAAACTTAACTACCGGGTACTAACAAATCAATATCTCTGCACTGCCACAATGCCACACAAAATGAAAATCAACGGGCATTTGTAACACGGTGTCACGTTCGTTCAGTGAATAACCTTGGGAGTTTGACGTCGTTCTGCAGTTCCCGCTCTGTTATCAACATGGCTGTCATGATTGCAAAAGCTGCGATTTTTCACCTTTCCGCCACAAAACAGGCCGCAAAATATCAGCAAAAAAATACACGAGAATCAGGCTTCGCCGAAGCAAAACTACCACGATGAATCAATCTCTTGAGATTAATAAATCATCCCTGTGTGTGTGTGTTTGTTTGAGAGAGAGAGGTATTTGTGTTTGAGTGTGCTTCCAGGATACAATTTTTTAATACACCGCTGAGCTATTTTTTTTATTTCACATCATTCCGCAAGTGAAGTGCACGTGTATTCAATGCATACTAACAGGCGCACAGACAGCCATATTGGCAACTATCGGGACCTGAGGGTAAATGCTCTCCAGATGCAGATATTGCTAGGCCTGGGCCATGGTTATTTTTCCACAGTTGCCGCTGCATGAGGATGAGAGAATCCAACGGAAGGATTGGCTGCGGTTCAAAAACCGTGCATCAACGCTAGGAACACCGCACCACCGGGACTTGCCACTGGATGGATGCAAAAGGGTGTTATTTTTTTTTTTTTTGTTCAACCATCGAGTTGGGAGTAAGTTTTGGTACGGGTGCAAAGCGTGAAAAAAATTCTATAGTCTTGCTCATCAACAAGACTTTTAAGGTATTATGAGCATAGAAGAGCACCTGCAAATTCCAAGCTAAAAAATCGAGCATAAACCAGCATTTTTCAATATTTTAGGCCTATGCAAATTTTATTTCAAGTTTTTTTTGTTGTCATTTACCGAACCATACAAGTTTTAGCAAAAAAGGATCAAATGTCATTGTTTTTGATATTGGACAATAAAATTGGTATGTGGCCAAAAACTGCAAAGTTAAAATAAAATGACTAAAATTCAATAGAACAGAATTATTTTAAAACCTGTTTGCAACGTGCTTTATTATATTGGTTATGTGTAACATAACCACCTGCACCTTTTTTAATACATTGTATAACGTTAAACGATAACCACGTGGAAACTTTTTCCAATATTATGATTTAGATTAAAAAAAAATAGGTTGAAAAACACTTTACCTAATTAAGCCCCAACGAAAAGTTACTCACAAATCGCGATCCAGCCGCAATGAATAGCGAGAGAAGAGTATCTGTGCATAGAGAGGAACTTCGATACAGACATGTTGGACAGAGTCGGCAGAGGGAAAAGACCAAGCAGAAGGAGAGCAGCAGTACCAGCAGCGGTCCCAGCTATTTGCGAATTGTATAACAAGCTTTCAAACATCATCGACGAACTACTTTGCTCTCAGTGTCTTGCGAACCTTCGTGGTGAACGGACACTAGAGCTGCGGTATTTTTTACTACCTAAGCTCAGAGTTATTTCAAAACAAAATTCACAGTCTTTTTAAAGACTACCTGAGTTATTTTCCAAAATTCTAAACAGTCTTTTCAAGACTAACCCCACCTGAAATTTTGTTGTATTTTACAAACGAAGCCATCTTTTTAAGAGAACTTTGCTTGCAAAATGCGTCAAAACAAAGGTAAACGCAAATCTTCTGAAGATTTGGTCGTTACGTCGGTGAAGCGTTTGAACGCTAAACCGGCTAACGGAAACAGAAAAAGAAAACAGCCTCTTCTGAGGTCTGATTCTGATTCTGAATGTGAGGTCAATCCTCCAATTCCATTGACAAACAGTTTCGGTGTTTTATCCGAAACTGATGACAAGGAACCTTCTCCTCGTACTGAGCCTTCTGCCGTCGAGAAACGAGTAAAGGCTCCGCCAATTGTAGTGACTTCCGTCTCCGATTTGGCCAGCTTTCGAACGCAACTGAAGAATTGCAAGGAAACTTGCAATTTGAAAGTTTCGTTCCAGCTTGGTCGAAGAGGAGAATGTCGCTTGTTGACGGAATCTTTACAAGATCACCAAACTTTTGTTGGTTATTTGAAAACCACAAACACAATTTCTACACGTATGAGACCAAGAATGCTCGGCCATTCAAGGCGGTCTTGAAAGGTCTCTCCAACGACTTGTCGGTGGATGAGATCAAAAACGAACTTAAGGTGTTGCTTGGCTTTGCCCCATCCCAAGTAATACCAATGAAGAAAAAATCAAACGGGAATATTTCTCGCTTTGGTTTGACTTCACAATTTTATCTGATTCATTTCAACAGAAATGAAATCAACAATTTGAAACTTTTGGACAAAGTTCAGTTTTTGTTCCATGTACGGGTAAAGTGGGAGCATTTTAAGAAACATGGCGGTAATGGCCAGAATCTGACCCAGTGCCGGCGTTGCCAGGCATTCGGTCACGGTACTGATCATTGCGCCATGGTTCCAAAATGCATGGTTTGCGGGGATTCTTCTCACGACAAGGACAATTGTCCCGTGAAAGAAGTCACCCAATTTAAATGTGCAAATTGTGGTGGAAATCACAAATCAAATTTCTGGGATTGCCCCATCAGAAAAAGGTTTTGGATTCTCGTGCTAAGCATCAGCCGAAATCCAAACCGAAATTTTCTCAAAGTCAGGTTGTACCTGCATCTTTAAATCAAACGTTCGTGCTGTCTCACTCGAACAATTCTAGAAATACCCCTACCGTGGAAAAGTTAGGTAACAACAATGGCATTTCTTATGCTAACGTCGTTTCGGGTTCATCCACGAATTTTAAATCCTCTACCAATCTTTCTGAAATTGGGCAGGTACCTCAAATCTCATTTGAAAATTTTTCTGCTGGCAACGCTTTGGGATCTTCTGATCTCGGCGATGTTACGTTTGAAAAAATGACTTTTTTGCAAAACTCACTGTTTGGTTTGATTCAAACAATGAGTAATGCTACATCCATGATGGAAGCAATCCAGATTGGATTAAAATTTGCGAATGATGTTGTTCTTACCCTGAAGTTTAATCATGGATCTAAGTAATTCCATCAATATTATGAATTTTAATGCTCGCTCTTTAAAAGCGAAAGAAAATGAATTTTTCAACTTTTACGAGTTCATAACGTGCATGTTGCTGTTATAACCGAAACATTTTTAAAAACTGGCACTTATTTGAAAAGTGATCCAGATTATAAAGTTATAACTAATAACCGAATGAATCGAAATGGCGGTGGAGTTGCAATAGTTATCCACCGTAGTATGACTTATAGCACGTTACGTGACTTTAAGTTAAAAGTTATTGAAAGTTTGGGCATTGAACTTGAAACTTCTTTTGGGAAAATTATGATTGCAGCTGCATATTTGCCATTCCAATGCACTGGGGAAAATAAAAATTATTTCAAAGGGGATTTGAATAAACTTACTCGGCATAGATCTCGATTTTTGATCATCGGTGATTTTAATGCCAAACACCAATCTTGGAATAATTCAAAAGTAAATTCCAATGGTAAAATTCTGTTCAGAGATTGCACTTCTGGTCTTTATTCGGTTTTATACCCGAATGGGCCAACTTGCTTTTCTTCTGTTAGAAATCCATCAACAATTGATTTGGTTTTGACAAATCAAAGTCAGTATTGTGGTCCTTTAGTGACTCATGCTGATTTTGATTCTGATCATCTTCCAGTAACTTTTTCACTTTCTCATGAAGCAGTTACCAGACCCAATAGTTCTGTGTTTAATTACCACAAAGCTAATTGGGACAGGTATCAGCATCATATTGAGAATAATTTAAATCATGATTTTGTTTTAGAAACCAAAGCTGATATTGATTCAGCCTTGGAATCTTTAACTAATGCAATTTTGGATGCTAGGAATATTGCTATTCCTAAAGTCCAAGTCAAATTTGATTCTCCCATTATTGATGACGATCTTCAGCTTCTGATTCGTCTGAAAATGTTCGCCGAAGACAGTATCAACGTTCTCGTGATCCTGCACTGAAGCGAATTCAAAAGATTTGCAAAAGGTTATTGACCACAGATTCACTCTCCTGCGAAATGAAAAGTTCGCAAGAGATGTCGAACAAATTAAACCTTATTCCAAACCTTTTTGAAACTTTCAAAGGTTCTTAAGAAACCTCAAAACCCATCCCTTCTTTAAAAGATGGTGATAATATTCTATTAACTAATGGGGAAAAAGCTCAAAACTTGCTCAGCAGTTTGAGAGTGCTCATAATTTCAACTTGAATGTTTTGAGTCCTATTGAAAATCAAATTTCAATAGAATTTCAGAATATTGTTGAACAAGAATTTTCATCAGATGAAGTTTTTAATACGGATCTGAATGAAATAAAATCTATTATCAAAAATTTAAAAATATGAAAGCCCCTGGTGAGGATGGCATTTTTACATTTTAATTAAAAATTACCAGAAGCAACTTTAAGTTGCTTGGTCAAAATTTTCAACAAATGTTTTGATTTGGCATATTTTCCCAGTAGTTGGAAAAATGCCAAAGTAATTCCGATTTTGAAACCGGATAAAAATCCTGCTGAAGCCTCAAGCTATCGGCCCATTAGTTTGCTTTCATCTATTAGTAAATTATTCGAAAGAATAATTCTTAATAGAATGATGACGCACATTAATGAAAATTCAATTTTCGCTGATGAGCAGTTTGGATTTCGCCTTGGGCATTCAACTACTCATCAGTTGTTGAGAGTTTCAAATTTAATTCGAAGCAACAAATCTGAGGGCTATTCTACTGGCGCTGCTCTTCTAGACATAGAAAAAGCATTTGACAGTGTTTGGCATAAAGGTTTGATTGCGAAATTGAAAAGGTTTAATTTTCCGATTTATATCGTGAAAATTATTCAAAATTATTTGACGGATCGTACTCTGCAGGTATGTTATCAGAATAGCAAATCTGATCAACTACCTGTACGTGCTGGCGTCCCTCAAGGAAGCATTTTGGGTCCAATTTTATACAATATTTTTACTTCTGACTTGCCTGATTTGCCCCCAGGATGTCAGAAATCACTTTTTGCTGATGACACAAGCATCTCCGCCAAAGGCAGAAGCCTTCGTGTCATCACAAGAAGATTACAAAAAAGCTTGGATATTTTCAATTCTTATTTGAAAGAATGGAAAATTACTCCAAATGCTGCAAAACTCAACTTATTATTTTCCCTCACAAACCAAGGGCTGATTTTCTTAAACCAAAAGTCATCACATTATAAAGATGAATGAGGTAAATTTAAAGTGGGAGGATCAAGTGAAATATCTTGGACTTGGTTTTGACAAAACCTTACTTACAAGGATCACATTGAAAGTATCCAGGTTAAATGTAACAAATATATTAAATGTTTGTATCCACTTATAAACAGGAATTCTAGACTTTGTCTCAAGAATAAACTGTTAATTTATAAACAAATTTTCAGACCTGCCATGCTTTATGCTGTGCCGATCTGGACAAGCTGTTGCTTAACCAGGAAGAAAAACTTCAGAGGATTCAGAACAAAATTCTGAAAATGATTCTGAAACTTCCTCCCTGGTTCAGCACCAGTGAACTTCATCAATTAGCCGAAGTTGACACTTTGGATGTTATGTCCAATAAGATAATTGATGCATTTCGACAAAAATCATTGCAGTCTTCAGCTGCATTGATCCGCTCTTTATATAGTTTATAAGTTAGTTTTAAGGTATCCCTTTTCCTTTTGTACATGTAGGACCTCCTACATTTGAAATCACTGAATAGCGAAAGCTACAATATTTCATGAATAAATGAAAGTTGCTAGTATTTAAAATTGAGGTGAAAAGTCATCGTTTGTGATTGGACACTCAATAATATTTTAACTGAATGAATGTACATGGAAAAGAAATTTGAATAAATATAAATTAAAAAAAAAAAAAAAAAAAAAAAAAAACTACTTTGCTCTCTAGAGTGCAGTCAGTGGACGGCATGAAGAAGCACGAGAGGCATGCCGCAATGATATCGCAATTAGTAACATTGTTGTTACCGATGATGATGAGGATGGATGGCGGCAGGTGAGTCGAATCTGTTATATGTCACGACGACGACGATGGAACGGAAATCAAATAGTTACAAGTAGACGGACTTGGACGGACGGCTGAAGTGGGTTGAATGTGATGATGAGGTAGTCAACAAGGGGTCAGTAAAGTTCAATTAGTCTGCGATTTTGGTTTGATTTATGGGTCATTATTTTCTTAAGAAACTGTGCTTCTACAATACGACAAATAAGAAAAAAGGTGATAAATTAAAAACTCAAATGTCGTGAAAATACATATAAAACATTGCTTTCATTGATTTTTCTATTGCAAAATATGATTTTTGAAATTTTACGATTATTTATTGTATTGAGTCTTTTCTAATAAAAAGGTTTATTGCAAAACAATCTGTATTTTCAATTACATTATTTCATCTAATGCAATAAAAATCTTAGTAATTGAAAGTAGAAAAAAAAAATCATAAGAAACATTAAGTTATTCTCTACATTTCTTCAAGTATACCTTTCTTTTATTGATTTAAAGGAAGAAAATTTTTCATGCATTCCCTATCTTCAGGGTTAGTGAATTTTCACGATTTCGTGGATAGCGTAAAATTCGTTAATTTGAAGATTTCCGTAAAATCCCGTGAAATTTATTATTTTTCTCAAATCAATTCTTTGAAATCCCGAGCAGACGGAAATAAATTGGGAATAACATTTTTTGTTTTTTGAAAATACTAGGCCAATAACATTATATGTTATTAATAACAAGATTCAACAAGATAATAATAACAAGATTCGTCGTTTTGAATTTTTTGTTATTGGATTGTTATTGTGATAGCAGACTAATAAAATTTTTAGTTATTCTTCGAACAAATCTTTGTTATTATTTTTTGTTATTTTAACAACTAATCCGATCATCCCAATAACATTTGGAGATTTTCTTCCAAAACAAGAAATGTTATGCCAAAGTTGTTTTGGATTTCAACCAATATCAGACCAATAACAAAATTTGTTATGATAACATTAACTGTTATTATACCCTTATGCAAAAAATGTATTTTGCAAGAAGATCGCAAAACAATTTCTGTTATTTTAACAGTATTTGTTATTGAAATGGCATGAATTTTGTTATTACCGTCTGCCCGGGATAACAACACAGTACAAATTTAATTCATAAAGACTTTTGAAGTAAGTTTTATTAGTTTCCAATTGAAAAGCGTTATATGAACCATTTGAAGAATTGTTTTCAAAACAAAAATTAAAAACTAACCTAATCCACCTATGTGGTTGATGCCTTCCTCACTTTTTACCAAAAATGGGTAATATGAGTGGTTTGGACACACATTTCAGCTTTTTTTAGTTCCAGAAAAAAACACAGGTATAACTTATGTGGTAATAACTCGAAACAGGGTTGCCAGATCTTCAATTTTTTGGACTCGTTGGAAAGGCCTTTCAATTGCCTAACCAACGATGGGTCGGATGATGGATCCGGACATAGTTTACATACATTTAGGCGAGATCCGACTTCAAAAAAGTACATAAATATCACTTAAGTGGTCATAACTCGAGGCAGGGTTGCCAGATCTTCAATAATTTTGACTCATTGGAAAGGACTTTCGACTACCTATCAAACGATGGGTTGGATGATGGATCCGGACATAGTTTACATACATTTAAGTGAGATACTGCTTCAAAAAAGTACATAAATATCACTTCAGTGGTCATAACTCAAGACAGGGTTGCCAGATCTTCAATGTTTTAGACTCATTGGAAAGGTCTTTCAATGACCTAACCAACGATGGGTCGGATGATGGATCCGAACATAGTTTACATACATTTAAGTGAGATACTGCTTCAAAAAAGTACATAAATATCACTTAAGTGGTCATAACTCGAGACAGGGTTGCCAGATCTTCAATGTTTTAGACTCATTGGAAAGGTCTTTCAATAACTTAACCAACGATGGGTCGGATGATGGATCCGGACATAGTTTACATACATTTAAGTGAGATACTGCTTCAAAAAAGTACATAAATATCACTTAAGTGGTCATAACTCGAAACAGGGTTGCCAGATCTTCAATAATTTTGACTCATTGGAAAGGTCTTTCAATGACCTAATTAACGATTGGTCGAATGATAGATCCGGACATAGTTTACATACATTTAAGTGAGATCCGGCTTCAAAAAAGTACATAAATATCACTTAAGTGGTCATAACTCGAAACATGGTTGCCAGATCTTCAATGTTTTAGACTCATTGGAAAGGTCTTTCAATGACCTAACCAACGATGGGTCGGATGATGGATCCGGACATAGTTTACATACATTTATGTGAGATACTGTTTCAAAAAAGTACATAAATATCACTTAAGTGGTCATAACTCGAGACAGGGTTGCCAGATCTTCAATGTTTTAGACTTATTGGAAAGGTCTTTCAATGACTTAACCAACGATGGGTCGGATGATGGATCCGGACATAGTTTACATACATTTAAGTGAGATACTGCTTCAAAAAAGTACATAAATATCACTTAAGTAGTCATAACTCGAGACAGGGTTGCCAGATCTTCAATAATTTTGACTCATTGGAAAGGTCTTTCAATGACCTAACCAACGATTGGTCGAATGATGGATCCGGACATAGTTTACATACATTTAAATGAGATCCGGCTTCAAAAAAGTACATAAATATCACTTAAGTGGTCATAACTCGAAACAGGGTTGCCAGATCTTCATTGTTTTGGAGTCATTGGTAAGGCCTTTCAATGACATAACCAACGATGGGTCGTATGATGGATCCGGACATAGTTTACATACATTTAAGTGAGATCTTGCTTCAAAAAAGTACATAAATATCACTTAAGTGGTCATAACTCGAGACAGGGTTGCCAGATCTTCAATGTTTTGGACTCATTGGAAAGGTCTTTCAATGATCTAACCAACGATGGGTCGGATGATGGATCCGGACATAGTTTACATACATTTAAGTGAGATACTGTTTCAAAAAAGTACATCAATATCACTTAAGTGGTCATAACTCGAGACAGGGTTGCCAGATCTTCAATGTTTTAGACTCATTGGAAAGATCTTTCAATGACCTAACCAACGATGGGTCGGATGGTGGATCCGGACATAGTTTACATACATTTAAGTGAGATACTGTTTCAAAAAAGTACATCAATATCACTTAAGTGGTCATAACTCGAGACAGGGTTGCCAGATCTTCAATAATTTTGACTCATTGGAAAGGCCTTTCAATTACCTAACCAACGATGGGTCGGATGATGGATCCGGACATCGTTTACATGCATATAATTGAGATCCGGATATTTGTGGAAACACATTTTTATACATAACTTTTGAACTACTCATCGAAACTTCAAACAATTCAATAGCGATGTATGGGACCCTAAACCAAGTCGAATGCAACTGGTTCGATCAAAATCGGTTCAGCCAGTGCTGAGAAAACTCAGTGAGAATTTTGGTCACATACATACATACACACACACATACACACACACATACACACACACAGGCATTTGTTCAGTTTTCGATTCTGAGTCGATATGTATACATGAAGGTGGGTCTTGGAGCTTTTAATAAAAAATTCATTTTCAGAGCAGGATTATAGCCTTACCTCAGTGAGGAAGGCAAAACTAACTTAATCCACCTATGTGGTTGTTGCCTTCCTCACTTTTTACCAACATTTGGTGATATGATGGGTTTGAACACAAATTCCATCTATCTTCTATATATACAGCAATTCCCCACGAAAACAGCATGGAAAAAAAAACAAAAGTCCTCGGATCGGGCTCAATTCTTGGTTCTCTGGCCGAAATAATAGACCCAGCAAGGGTGACCTACGGTGTGTTAAATGGCCATTTCGATTTTCGCAAAACCAATTTTTTCGAAAATCATACTCTCCATTTAACCGATTTCAATTGATGCAAATGAAAGGTGATAATCGCAAAGAAAAATTCAAGTCTAGCCTAACATATGAAAAGGGCGTATAAAACTTTAGAATGCCGTTGGCGGTGTTGATGAGTTGATGGGACATTTTACATAATAGACTAAAAAATGGGAGGAGTTCATTAACAGGATTCCGAGATATGATTTTTTGAAAATAAAATCCGTGTTTTTCGACGCGCCGCGCGCAAGAACCGGAGAATGGCGAAATCGGCAAAAAATCAATTTTTTCACTAAAACTGCAATTACGATGACCTATACATGTCTAGGTACCAAAAGTTGCGTCTTTTAATTACGAAAATTTTGGTACCCAAAATCTATAGGTCATCGCTGAAATTTTAAAGTTATCGCAGTTTTAGTGAAAAAAGTTGTTTTTTTTTTTGCAAATTTCGTCATTCTCCGGTTTTTGCGCGCGGCGCGTCAAAAAACACGGATTTTATTTTCAAAAAATCATATCCCGGAATCCTGTTAATGAACTCCTCCCATTTTTTAATATATTATGTAAAAATGTCCGGGGAATCCAATAAAAATATTTCCAGCCATAGGCTCTTTGGTCCAGACACCGTCAAAACGGCATTTTAAAGTTTCATGCGCCCTTTTCATATGTTAGGCTAGATTTTTGAAACTTCTTACTATTTTTCTTTGAAAGGCCAACTTATAACCTTTCATTTGCGTATATGACAATTGAAATCGGTTAAAATGGCGAGGAGTTATGATTTTTCGAAAAAAGTGGTTTTTGCGAAAATCGACGAAAATGGCAATTTTTCAGACCACCCTAACACGGCGTAGGTCACCCTAATGGCCAAACAAAAAAATACGGGTCTAATTATTTCAGCCAGGGAACCCCCAGAAAAATTTTGAGCCCGATCCGAGGACTTTTGTTTTTTTTTCATGCTGTTTTCGTGGGGAATTGCTGTATAGTTATACAAAATTTCGACGGTTTTGTTTGCACGCGAATCAATTCAACACGGAACGTCCGATCGAGGTGCTCTTTGTTGCGTTGGGTTCGTATGGTAAGTTCGTGAGTCCAAGGAAGGTTCTTACGACTTTGGCCACTCTGGAACCGATTCCGGAAAATTTGCAGATTGTATGGGAAAGGTTAAAATCAAGTTTTGATCATAGGAGGCTGAATAAGCAAAAAAGTCAAAAACGTCAACAAACGAAAAAAGGCAGAACGTAAATTGTCAGGTAAGGCTTGTTTCTTAATAAAGAAATACACAAATGTCACTTAAGCGGTCATAACTTGAGACTGAGCGTTGTCAGATCTTCAATGTTTTGGACTCATTAGAAAGGTCTTTTGATTACCTAACCAACGATCGGTCGGGAGATGGATCCGGACATAGTTTACATACATTTAAGTGAGATCCGGCATCCAAAAAGTATATAAATATAACTTAAGTGGTCATAACTTGAGACAGGGTTGCTAGACTCATTGGAAAGGACTTTCGACTACCTATCTAACGATGGGTTGGATGATGGATCCGGACATTGTTTACATACATTTAAGTGAGATCCGGCATCAAAAAAGTACATAAATATCACTTAAGTGGTCATAACTTGAGACAGGGTTGCCAGATGTGTTGGACTTGTTGGAAAGGTCTTTTGATAACCTAATCAACGATGGGTCGGGTGATGAGTCTGGACATAGTTTACATGCATTTATGTGAGATCGATTTGCAACTCCGCCACTTTTTTATACGTAACTTTTGAACTACTTATCGGATCTTCAAACAATTCAATAGTGCAGTATGGGGCACCAAACCGGATCGAATGCAACTTATTTGACTCAAACCGGATCAGCCAGTGCCGAGAAAAGTTGGCAAGAATTTTGAGCACCTAGGGGAATACGCACACACATACACACACACACACAGACATTTGTTCAGTTTTCGATTCTGAGTCGATAGGTATACATGAATATAGGTCTACGAGCTGTTTTTCAAAAGTTCATTATTCGAGCAGGATTATAGCCTTACCTCAGTGAGGAAGGCAAAACAAAAATAATGAGATGTGAATGCTGCGAATACTAAAATCATGTTAGCAAAAATCACTCAAGGAAAAAAAACAAATTCTTGGATCTTCAAGTTATCACAAGGAATATAACATCAATCATTTGATTCCAGTTAGTTTTTTTTTTTGATTAAATAGATTTATTTTCAGAAAATTCAGTTTTTTCTGAGTCCTGTTTTTAACGATATTTGATGGTTCTATCCCATTCCCCAGAAACACAATCTCCAGAAACACAATCCCCAGAATGACCCATTCCCCGGAAAAGTTTTATTTTAATTATGAGTGTATTTTATTTCAAAAAATGAACAGTTTTAAAGTTGCTGACAAAAGTTGAATGTTTCCTTTTCTCATATATGACCCATACCGGAATTCGGTTGAATAAAATCACAACGTGTTCAAACATATAACATTGTTCAGCAAAGTTGTGATTTATGAGTTTCTCTGTCTGTGAAAATTTTTTTTTGAGTTGATGTTAATGGCGTTTTTGACGACCTAGAACATCCAAAAAACCTCAAATTTTTAAACTTCAGAAAATTTTGAATTAAAAATCAGGCTTACAACAATTTTTCCAAGCAATTCAAGTTTAGTTATTACCAGTCATATCCCCACGACCGTTCGGCACCACTTCGATCCCTTTGGATCTCTATTGCGATGATCTGGGTCCTCCAAAGTGTCCTGGAGTACAGATCGTGAAGTCTACCACCGATACGACCTTTAGTTGCTGAAATATGACCATGCAAAAAAGTACGCCATTTTCAAGTTTCATGGATTGAAAAAGCGATTTTTTAAATGTTCATTTTAATTTCAATTAAAAAATTTTCCTGTAGGAAAACCTCTCCAGAAAAAAATAATTTCGAAATGCTGAGAAAATTTTCTTTTTTTTTACTAATATTTTTTTTATGTAAGGAGCGTGAACAACCGCAACCGCAGATAGTTTAAAGTTACATATTTGATTACAAATTTATTTTGATATTACACTCAAAAAAATGAGTTCGCGTAAACGTGAACAGCCTTCATGCCAACGGGAACCAGGAAGAAAACTGTTCAACTTTTAAAGTGCATTGCACCATGAAAGTGAACAGTTTTCTTCCTGGTTCCCGTTGGCATGAAGGCTGTTCACGTTTACGAGAACTCATTTTTTTTAGTGTACGTTAAAATCTTACTAGATCCACCTTTAGGTGGTTGGTACCAGGGCTGCGGAGTCGGGTCATATTTCAAACGACTCCGACTCCGACTCCGGCTTTCTCAGATTAGCTGACTCCGACTCCGACTCCGGCTCCGGCTTTGAACAAATGGTTGGCTCCAACTCCGACTCCGACTCCGGCCTACCAACTCTAGCCGACTCCGACTCCAGCTTTCAATAAATGATTGGCTCCGACTCCGACTCCGACTCCACATATTTTTAAATGTTTCAAAAGTTAGTTAACTATTATTAGTTAATTATTTTTAAAACATTGATAAATATGATTATTTAAGTACTCTCTAAGCGTCATGTTTTTCTCAAGAAAAATAAGTTAAGTAAATAAACGGAAAAAAGTTTCTACGTTACAAGTTGTATACTTTATAGAAACAGAATTCAAAAAATATCTTCAGTTTTACAGGCATTTTGAGTAGAACAGTTTTGTAAGTAAATTTGGATTTATTTGCTTAACCTCAAAATTGAAAATATTTTTTTTCAAAACTAATAAGTTTAAATATTAAGTTGTTATTTTTGAATGAAAAACTAAAAGAAACCTGACCTTAATGATCTATTGAACATTAAAATTCAATTTGTAAGAAGCACAGTGACAAGCACCTTGTTTTTTAAATGACAATTTTAAACGAAACATTTTTTTTTGTTTTTTTTAAGACGTACATTGGCATCACGCCATGGCTGAAGGAGATTATTATTGCAAATCAATGTATCTAAACAATTTCTTCGTGGAAAGGACGCTTAAGATGTTCTTTTCAAATGTCTGTGACATGGAAAATATTTTAACCTGGAAATTTTTATTTTTTTTTGATTTTTAAATTTTATATACTCTAAAAAGGAGGCGCACGATACTTTGTGAATCTTCACCTAAAACGAAGCTTTATGTATGATCTTGCGCCTCCATCAAAATATATGAAAAAACTTAAAATATAATAAAAAACAAATATCCACAAGTAAAATATTTTAAAGGTCACAAATATTTCATTTTTTCAAGGTACATTGATTTGCAATGATTATCACCTTCTGTCATATTGGCGTGGGACATGCAGTATTTGAAAATTCGTACCAGTTGATAATATTTTGATTCTGAAAAATAAATTAAAATCCTATATTTTGTTCTATACATTTTTATATTAGTTCATTTTTGTACTGAATTCTTGAGATATGTTTAACGATAATTTGCAACGATATCAAAATAGTTTACCTACACGGAGAAAAAAGAGTTCCCAAAATCGTGAACAAGCGTTCATGAAAATGAGAACCTCGAACAAAGTGTTCAAATCCCATGGTACGATTTTGAAAAACGTACCATGAAATTTGAACACTTTGTTCGAGGTTCTCATTTTCATGAACGCTTGTTCACGATTTTGGGAACTCTTTTTTCTCCGTGTAAAATCAACATCAACATCAACAATTAATGATTATTTCAAATCCGTTGCAACTATTTTTCACATTTTTTCAATTACTTTAAATGCAACACTTTGATTTTCTTGTACTCAGTTATAAACAAAATGCTCATGTTGAGTTGCAATTATTTGTTACAAAAGTTAAACTGTCAGTGACTCTTTTCGATCTGCAAAAACAGTGATTACTATTTATAATCTTTTTATGTACCTCGTATTTTTTTCCTAAAAAATGATTTAACTTAAAACCTCTAAGACATTCGCTATCGGGGTAAAAGATGACTTTATGTGTACTTTTTTCAGAAAAAAAAACTGGATGAAATTTGGTCAAATATGAATTGAAAAGGGCAAATAAATATATTCTGACTACATAACCAATATTTTTTTTGAATTATGATGCTACATACTTGGGTAAGAGGTTATCATTTAGTGATTATAGTGTAATAATACAATTAGAGCTTTTCAATCACAATAAAAAGCTTCAAAAATATAATGGCATCTGATAAATCAATTAAAAATATAAGTTGTTTTGTAAATAAAGCTATTATAAAGGAAATACTGAACAATAAAAACAATATTTTTTGTTAAATTTAAGATTACTCCGGCTCCAACTACGACTCCGGGTTATCAGAAATCTTCGGCTCCGACTCCGACTCCGAATCCAGCTCTTAAAATTTAGCCGACTCCGGCTCCGACTCCGACTACAGCTGTTCGAGTTTTGACGACTCCGACTCGGACTCCGACTCCAGGCTTCCCAAAAAGACCCGACTCCACCGACTCCGGCTCCGACTCCGACTCCGACTCCACAGCCCTGGTTGGTACCTTCCTCACATCCATAAAGTCAATACATTCAGTAATAATAGCAACATTCCCCCTTAACATGTTTGACAAATCAACTTTATTACTCATTTCTTTTGATAGGATTCGCAGACCTTCAATATTTCTGGCTAATCGGCAAGGTCTGATAAAAAACCTATCCAACGATAGTTCGTATGGAAGATTCAGACAATATTTCTATCACAATATCTGAAATCCGGCCTCCAAAAAGTGTATAAATAACAATTAAGTGTTAATAACTTTTGATAGGGTTGTCAGATCTTCAATGTTTTGAGCTCATTGAAATGGTCTTTTTAATACCTTTCTGAAAATGTGTAACATGATAGGTTTTATTGCAAAAACCACAATTTTAACAATCTTCCGGACAAACGCCAAAATAGATTTTTTAGCATAACTTTTGAAGCACTTTAAACTAAACTTGTTGATTTTAAATAGCGACCTATGGGACCCCAAGACGGATCGAATGAGACTAATACGGTCAAAATCCGTTCATCCAGTCCGGAGATAATCGAGTGAATTTTTGTTTGTCCACCCACCTACACACATCCACACAGACATTTGTATACGTGAAGGTGGGTCCACGAAGTCACATTAATAAGTTCATTTTTCGGGTGATTTTATAGCCTTTCCTCAGTAAGGTGAGGAAGGCAAAAAGAGCTGGTTCAATATTTTTTTATCAGCAACTTCACAAACTGAGCACGAAAGGCGACAACCAATTGTTAATCCAAAGTTTGTACCTGTATCTTATCATTATTTCTATCATGAAAGGCAGAATAGTTTGCTCCAAGGCCCAAACCCTTCATTTTCCCTTATCACCTCGGGGGAGTTACTTATCCCAAAAGCTCTTCCACGAGGAAATTCCGCTCTGAAAAGCGTGTCTCGGCAACAAAATCCATTTCCAGCACATCAGGCACAGTTTGTTTTTTTTTTTCATGCAATCGAAGGAGAGAGAAAAAAAAAGTTCCACCTCACTTGGCGATTGTGCTCTTCAAAACCGAGGAAGGTGGAATCCCTCACCGAGAGACGAGATTTACTGTGATGAAATTGCCCAACCCTCCTCCCAGAGCGTGTTCCGGACGGGAAGGTGGGAAAATTTTGGTTTTTGTCTAGGAATGTTTTCCGCCCGGGTTTTTTCTCTAGATTGATAAAGCGAACTAGTGGGAGGGAGGGATCTCCTAGTCGTGTGGGAAAATTCCTGGTTGATGGAAAAACTGGAAAAATGCTTGATGCACTTTGTACAAGACGAACTACTCCGAGTGGTTTCGATAACCGTGATGGGGCTTTGTTTTTCCAGTTGTTCTTGCGAATGTGAAGGGGGGGAGGAAAAAGTTTTGTCGAGAAAGAAAGAAATTGATTTTTTTTTCTCCGCTGCCGCTGCTGCACGAGTTTGCTCTGCTCGGAGTAAAGTATGTACATTATTGAACAAAAGAGTGTTTTTCTTTCAAACGGAGGATTGAATTGTTTCTGTTTGAAGAAACAAGTTAAACTGAATTCGCTGGAGAAGCTTAGATAAACATGGAACGATAGCTAATCGTTGCAAGTTGATTGTCAAGAAATTGAATATTGGATTGGTATTGATGTTCAATTCTAGTACAAAATTAAAAAAAAATGGGAAACAAACTTGTTGTACTTTGGTTGTATTTTGGTTGATAATCTAAGTATTTCAATTGAACCGGTTGTGACTAATTTTGGCTATTTAGGTACATTACATTAAGATTTAACGTCAAACCAGCAGAATCCAAATCAAAAGAGCTAAGATTTGGCGCAATTTTTTGGCATGGGAACTGAAATAATTAGTCCCGTATTTTTTCCGTTTGGTGATTAAGGTGGTCCTAAAAGTAGGGTGGTCCAAAAAATGTCGTTTTTTGGCGCTTTTTGCAAAACCCCCAATTGTTGAAAAAAAAATATTCTGAGAACGGCTGAAGCAAGGTGATTTGTTGGGGTTTTCATAAAAAAATACAGCAAAAAAAAATTGACTAACTGGATATAAAATTAAAACATTGTTTGCTGATATGAAGGTCTCAGAATCAAAGAGCTCATAGCTGAATATATTTTTCTATGATTTTTCAGGATGTTAACGTAACATCCTTTCTCTGGCCCGGTCCAACGCTTCCGGTTTATCTTTTGTATATATGTTTGATTTTCTTAAGCGCTGTGGACTCCAGAAGATTTGAATAGTACTTTTCCGATGTCAAATCAGAAACCTCTTCCTGGGACTGGGTCGGCTGGGGCTTCTTAGCTAGCTGTTGTGCTGCCACATCACATGGCGGGATCGAAAACTCTCCAATGGAAGTGTTTCCGGCAGGGATGCCAGATACACAGATTTGTCTGTGTTTCACAGACTTTTGAGCTTGTGTCAGACATTTTTTGAGGTGCACAGACTTTTAAAAAACTTCATTAAATTAATATTTTGTAATCTTTTTTGTCGAAACTTATTTCGTTAGATTTCAAATGCTTAAAAACGCAGTCTCTGATGGATTTAAATGACCGTGAATTGATATATTTGAATTTTAGACAAATGCACAGACATACACAGACTTTTTTACAGACATTTTCAAAAACCAAGTGGCATCCCTGGTTTCCGGGTTCCTTAACGCGCATCCCATCGAACTCTTTTCTTTGGAATACTTTCATCCACACGGTTCTCGTTGCTGCTTGCGAGGTGCTTCTTGGTTTGCTTCGGCTTCTTATTTTTCAATGTAGCTTTCTGGTCAGTTTCAACGCTAGGTTCAAGAGCCCGACTGCTAGCCTCTGCAGCATCTTGTCCCAGATGTTCAGCGGCGCCATTCGTGTCTTTTTCATCCGCGTTGTTGATCGACTGAAGCTTTATCTCACCATTGTCCTGGATGAGAAAGTAGACGTCCTCTTCTATGATGATCTCTGATCGTTGGTGTTCTGAACGGTGTGCAGCTCTGCCGGTACCAGGTGGTCAACACCTCCGGGTTCTTGCTCGTTGTGAACTTGTTCAAAGTCAACCACCTCTTCCGGTTCGAGCTGGACTCCGAGTTCCTCTTCATTGCCGACTTCAGAATCATCATTTCCGATTTGTGCCTGATCGACATTCATTTGAGAAAGATAATCCGCGGACGCAAAGTCCTCGTCAGTGGAGATCGCCGGCTTCAACGGAACCAGAACCGCTCTTCTAAATCCATTCTCTGCCGTTGACCGGGACGCAGAAAGCAAAAAAGCCTGCCCCTATGAATGGGAGGCACTGTTGTAGTGCGACCGCACCGACGCCATCGGGGTCAAATCACAAGGCTGTAGGTTATGTGAAGTGTGAGTCGGGATCGAGACGATGCGAACATGGTTCCTGCGGGCCTTCTCCAACAGCTGCAGGTTCTGCGTGTGCGATTTATGCCCATCGAGCAGCAAAAGCCACTGGTTTTCGAACCATTTTGTGCTTATGTCGATGGTGCTCCATCCAGAGGGATTACACGCGAATGTCGACCCGTACAGTCTTCAGCGCGTCATTCATGCGCTGCCTTGGGAAAATGAACATTGGAGGCACAAAATCGCCTGCGGCGGACATAGTGAACACATTGGTGGTTGTTACTCCCTTTTCCGCGGAAAACCATTCCTCCGACTTGGTCCTGTCCGCGTTCAGTGACGACTCTGTTTGGAACCTAAAAGTAAACAAGCTAAACATCAGTAAACTTGCCGTAGAAACGCCGAACTCTTCCATGTCATAGAACTTGTCCGGGGGATAAAAATGATCCACAAAGATGTCTCCAACACTCTTCCGGTCGAACCCCTTAGCTCTTGCCATTGAGGTCGGTTCTGCTACATGTAGGACCAAATTCGGATATCGCTTCCGAAAGTAATAGAACCAATCCGTCCCGGCATGTTTCTCCTCGCGGCACATCCTTCGGAGTGAGCCCGTAAAATGTACTTCGGTTTTGCTACACCCGTTGCGGACCGCTCGAAAGGCCGATTCTAGCTGAGCAACGATCCACTCCTGCCGACAGGTGTTTCGAATGTAGTTATCCTGACGAAAATAAACAACATGTTGTTAAACAAATCACAACTCAAATGACAGCACCATAGGCAGCGAGCTGCAGAGGCTTCGGAGAGTTGCCACTGGAGGCGCTGCTGTTCATAAACAAGCAAAACAACCGGTGCATTTTGCACCGAATCTAACCAATCTCGATTCAATTTTCAAAAGGTCATATCTGCATAGGAAACCCAAGACTTATCGGTTGTTTTGAAAATTTACTCCAGAAATTATGTAAAATATGTTTAAAATACATTATTTTGATAGTTTTTCAATCAAATTTCAACAGCAATATATCGCTTGATTGATTACCGGGAACCGTGGTGTAGGGGTAAGCGTGATTGCCTCTCACCCAGTCGGCATGGGTTCGATCCCAGACGGTCCCGGTGGCATTTTTCGAGACGAGATTTGTCTGATCACGCCTTCCGTCGGACGGGAAGTAAATGTTGGCCTCGGACTAACCAAAAGGTTTGGTCGTTAGCTCAGTCCAGGTGTAGGAGTCGTCTCCTTGGGTCCTGCCTCGATGGAGTCGCTGGTAGGCAGTTGGACTAACAATCCAAAAGGTCGTCAGTTCGAATCCCGGGGTGGATGGAAGCTAAGGTGTAAAAAGAGGTTTGCAATTGCCTCAACAATCAAGCCTTCGGACACTTAGTTTCGAGTAGGAATCTCGCAATCGAGAACCTTTATAAACAATTTCAAACAATGCCACCAAACGCTTTTTCTCTCATCTTAAATCCATATGGCAAGCCTAGGCAAAATAACATCACATCAATGTTTTGTTTTGTTATTATCTTTTACAAGGTTTAACGTATGATAATCAAATTTAGACAGTGGTTTCCTAATTGAGCAATTCTCTACGAAATCGGTTTTTGTTCTACAATTTTTATTTTTGTATTTTTATTCCGGCTGAAACTTTTTTGGTGCCTTAGGTATCCCCAAATTTTGCATCATTAGTTTGTCCATATGATTTTCCATACAATTTTGGCAGCTGTCCATACAAAAATGATATATGAAAATTCAAAAATCTCTATCTTTTGAAGGAATTTTTTGATCGATTTGGTGTCTTCGTCAAAGTTTAAGGTATGGATACGGACTACACTGGAAAATCATGGTAAAAAAATTGGTGATTTTTAATTTTACTTTTTGTCACTAAAACATGATTTGCAAAATAACACGTTTTTTTCATATGTTTCAGAGGACATCAAATGCCAACTCTTCAGAAATTTCCAGGTTGTGCAAAAAATCTTTGACCGAGTTATGATTTTTTCAACCAAATCAAATCAAATCAATCAAATTTGCAATCAAAAAGTACTAAAGAGAAATTTTGATGAAGTGCACCGTTTTCAAGTAATATCGATTTTTAGGTGACTTTTTTTAAATAGCCGCAGTTTTTTTTTTTGAATAAGTGCCCATGTTTGCTCACCTTAAACTTTTTTTTTTTAAGTTGAGAAAATTCTCTATATTTAGCTTTTTGAACTTTGTTGATACGTTGCTGAGATATTGCCATGCAAAGGTTTAAAAACAGGAAAATTTATGTTTTCTAAGTCTCTTCCACACCCAGAATTGGACATCGGCATACGAGAGGATAAAGAGCACGATTCGGTAGTAAAATGGTACTGAGTGCGGACTGAGAGGATAAATCCCCAAGAAAAACGATGCATATGAGAAAATCAGGAAGTGCATTTTGCCCCGAGGGTGCATATTACCCCCTCTCCCCCTAATTAAACTTTGAAAACAATGTGTAAGTTTGATTAAATTTTCGATAAGAAACAAGTATAAATTTACAAGAAAAAAAGTTCAAAAGATGCAGGTCACTTGTTGAAGACATATCCAGTTTGTAAAATATGTTTGTTGATATGAAATTAAACATCATGAGATTTTTTTCAATCGAGCTTATATTAAAACTAATTGGAAAATATTTTAACAAATTAGTAAATTTATCTGAAAGATACAATCAATCTTAATCTCGATGCAATTTGCTTTGAATTACAGTTTTTGCCTTCTTCACCTCAATGAGGAAAGGTTATAAAATCACTCGAAAAATAAACTTCTTTATTAGACCTCGTAGACCCACCTTCACGTATACCTATCGACTCAGAATCAAATTCTGAACAAAAGTCTGTGCGTGTGTCTGGATGTGAGTCCGTGCACCGAAAAATATGCACACGATTATCTCCGGATTGGCTGAACCGATTTCAACCGTTTTGGTCTCATTCGATCCGTCTTGGGGTCCCACAAGACCCTAGTTAATATTATGAAGTTTAGTGAAGTACTTCAAAAGTTATGCTGAAAAAACGATTTTGAATAAAGTCCGGAAGATTGCAAAAAGGGTGGTTTTTGTAAGAAAACCCGTCATGCTATACATTTTTAAAAAGGTATTTAAAAGACCTTTCCAACGAGCCCAAAACGTTGAAGATCTGAAAATCCTATCAAAAGTTATAAGCACTTAAGTGTTATTTATGCACTTTTTGGAGGCCGGATCTCAAATATTTTGATGAAAACGTTGTCCGGATCCACCATGCGACCTGTCTTTGTATAGGTAATCAAAAGACCTTTCCAATGAGCCTAAAACGTTGAAGATCTGACAACTCTATCAAAAGTTATAACCACTTAAGTGCTATTTATACAATTTTTGAGGCCGGATCTCAGATATTTTGATAAAAATAAGTCTTATTAATACACTTTTTTGAGGCTGTGTAGTGTATTAACTTTATGAATGTAAGGAAGGCACCACCCACCTAAAGGTGGATTAAGCAACGCTTTTACCAAGTGCTCAAATTGACACCGTCGTGCCAACTTGTCGTGCGTCGCTTTTTGACGTTCTGAGATAAACGCGTTTTAATGTTTGACCTTGAATAAACAAAACTAGAGCACGCAATGTAAACAATAACAAACACGTTTTGTTCGGTTGACCATTCTGTGCATTGTCTTGAAGTTTGGTTAAATTTGGTTCCTGGAGTCCTGAATCCTGAGCTAGCTCATACTTGTGTCAAACGTGATCTGACCTGAAATCTCTTTAATCGGTTGTCACACTTACATAAACTTCCAGGGTGTGTCAAGTTAGCACGACAAGATTGAAACTTTTTCATATGAAGAACGACAACAATGCATGGAGTATTTTCGGTTTTTATTGAATATCTCAGGGAATCTGTAATGGTCAAAAGGTGAGGCATTGTGAGCTGCACAAAATGGCGTTCTTAACTCAATTTGGCCCTAAATGCACGTGTTCCAAGTTAACACGACAGCGACGACATCCTACACGTCAACCCTGCAGTCCCAAATCGCCATCCATCAACGGCACCATTTCTCACCAAAAGTACACGAGTCCCTGGTGACACACCAAGATAACTTTATCAAAACACCAAAGAGAACTAACTCATTGTCCTAATCACCGTGATTGACCACAATCTGGAAGCCAGCTTCCCAGGAGGTCCTCTTCGTGTGATATCTATCGGAACGTATCGCTTATTATGGCCGCCACACAGGACTGGCGGTATGTCAGCGTTTGGACAATTGTTTGCCGTCGCCGTTCCGGAGGGAATCGGCCAACGGGACTGCGACAAAGGGACACAGTTTAAGTCGATAAATCTTGGGCAGTTTCACCGACATGGTGCGCAAATCATCTCCAGGGAGATTTATTGTGAACTATGCAGTTGAGCCCTTCAGATAAACTGGCATGTTTGTTTTTTATGTGCTAAGGAAATTTAATAAAATCAAGCAAAAATACTCATTGAATCACAATTTCAGCATCATCGGTTTCAACAACAACTTTGTCGCTTAAAAACGTGCCGTTAAACGTGATTTTCATACTCCATGTAATAACCAAAATTAACTCATCTGTCGAATCCCATCAAATCTCCCCCGGTGCATCAGCTCGCTTGCCAGCTATAAATGTTGATGCTGGTGCATCGATATTGACTGGTCGTCGCGGTTAATTACATTTTTCATCGGTCCCGTGCTGCACGTTTTTCGCTGCGGCTATTAACCAGAGCGAACCTGCAAGTATAATCGAATTTATTCTCTCCGGGATGGGTTGAGGTTGGTTCAATGCACTGACTTTAAGTGAGTTTTTAAATTGCAGAATTCATTAGATTTTAAGCAGGACTCAATTATCCAAAAAAATAGTTTTGAAAAATACCAGAAGGGAACTCAACAAAGACTAAAAAAAAACTCCCACAAAAAAAGCGACCACAAAAGTTCGCCCACGAACAGGTTACGTAATAGCGGCACTTGAAGATAAGGATTGCGGCATGGATTTGGCTCCTTCCCTGCAGTAGCACGTACACATGTGGGCTTGAATGTGTGTGAGTGTGACTGCAATTGTTGTCCTCGTCGTCAGAGCAGTTGTTAAGCCAAGCCGTTCGCTCTAGCTGCTCCCATCCCGGTTTGCTGACGTCCTGGCCGTCGTCACTTTACTTGGCCAGGCCCACAAAGTAACGCGTCGCCGAGGATACCCGTTTTTTGTGGGCACGGTGGGACAATGCTGGGAAACTAGCTTTTAAAGCTCTGAAATCTGAAATTTTATGTTTGCTAACTTGTCACACGTGCATTTTGTACCAAATTGAGTAAAGAACGCCATATTGTGCAGCTCACAATGCCTCACCTTTTTGACCTTCACAGATCCTCAAAATTCGATTTCAATCCTGAGATATTCAACAAAATCCGAAAAACACTCCGTGCATTGTTGTCACTTTTCAAATGAAAGAAGTTTCAATCTTGTCGTGCTATCTTGACACAGCCTGAAAATTAATGTGCGACAATTGGCCAAAGGGATTGCACGTCAGGACGCGTTTGACACAGGTAGGATCTCGACTACCATAAACATTTGTAATTATAACTCGCGACTCCACCAACCAAATTTAACCAAACTTCGGGGCAATGTACAGAATGGTCAATCAAACAAACGGTGCTGTTAGTTTACATTGCGTGCTCTCGTTTTTGTTTATTCAAGGTCAAACATTAAAACGCGTTTTTCTCGGAACGTCGAAAAGGCGGGTGCGACAAGGTAGCACGACGACGTCGAGATGATCAAAATTTTAAATTTCAAGAAGTTTGATACGTCACATGACAGAGGTTCTTACATATTCTAGAAGTGGTCAGAATGGATGAACATCGGAATAACATGACCTAATAATATTTTTCAATTTAATGTCTCTGTGTGCCCTCCGGTAACCGATTCTGGAGTAGCCAGGTTGGGTCATAGGACGTCGGCATGACCACATGTATAAATAATATCGATTTCACAAAGTTTGATACGTCGGATGATAGGGTTTCTTACAAATTCCAGAAGTTTTCCCAACGGGTCATCGGTAACCTGTTCCAGATTGACCAGGATGAGTCAAACACGGGCATGACTAAGGCTACTCTTGCTGAGCAAAAATACGTACACTTTGCCGATATGACAGCATGGTATAACAAGAACTGTCAAGGAATTAAATTAAATTTGAGAATTGAACATTTAAAACTTTGTCGTTTTTACAGCTAACAGAGCGCTTATGATTTGCACGTTTAAATAATAAATAAACCTTGATTTGAATCAAAACATTACGTACTTCACTCTTTTTTTTTTGTTAAACATTCAAAAGTTCACGAAGTGTCAAGTTTGCTTTTACGAATAATATCGTTCTCAGTGTTTTCGCGAACACATTTTCAAGTTTATTTTTTCATGAAAAAGGTCCTATAACATGTGAAACACAACAGTTTATAGGACCATTAAAAAAAACTCTAAATTTGTTAATTCAAATGTTCAAAAGTTTAGAAAGCCGTTTAATGGATAAATATGTTTAGTAAGAAATTTCTAAAAGAACAATTCTAGATTTTTTTTAAAGGACCTATCAACATATGAAAGACAATAGTTTATAGAACCTTTTTTTTAAAAAAAAACTCTAGAATTATTGAATTGAGGAAAACCCGGAAACTCCCTTTTTGCAATTCCACTGTGAAACTGTCAACTTTTCCTGCCCTTCTGGAGAAACGATACGGCCTACTTTTCTCACCAAAAATAACTGAATGGAAAATTAATACCTTTCAATAACAGTGCTGAAAAGTTCTACTTTTCAGCACTGAAATGGGTGCTGAAAAGTTGAACTTTTCAGCACTAGTATCGAAAAGTAACATTTTTCAATATTGTTTTGTTTAGAACGATGATTTTACTAAACACATGAATGTTTGACATAAAATTCCATTAATTAAGCGTTTTTCGGAATTGCAAAAAATATTGTAAGCAACTCGTTGCAAAACTTGATTTTTTCAGCACTCGTCGTATTTATTCAACTCGTTAAACCTCGTTGGATGAATGTACAACTCGTGCTGAAAAAATCTTCTTTTTGCAACTTGTTGCATAAACTACTATTTTGCAATTCCGTCTTGAAACTTCCTACTTTTCTTGTCATTCTCGCGTGACGAAACAACAGAATCAAATAGAAACACATTTCAAAACAAATGCTGAAAGGTTCTACTTTTCAGCACTGAAATGGATGCCGAAAAGTTGAACTTTTCAGCACTAGTTTTGAAAAGTAATACTTTTCAACATTTTTTTTATTTAAACGATTTATTGACAAAATACATGAACATTCGACTTATAATTTCACTCAATGGGTGTTTTTCAGAAATGCAAAAAATGTTGTATGGAACTCGTTGCAAACCTTGATTTTTTCTTCACTTGTCGTATTTATCCAACTCGGTGAACCTCGTTGGATAAATGTACGACACGTGCCGAAAAAATCTTCTTTTTGCAACTTGTTGCATAAACTTCTATTTTAAATCAAGCTCACTGTAAAATAAAAATAAAAATGTCTAGTTGACAAAAGCTTTGATCAAATAAAAAAAAGCAATTCAATTTTGAAAAAGTTGTTAAAATTCCGTACAAATCCGTATTATGCGAAAAATTCCTTACAAAAATTTCAGCCAGTTAAAAATTCGCGAAGAGGGTCGAAAATCCGTATGGTAAGGAATAAATCCGTACAGTTGGTAGCCTTAGGCATGACCATAGATGGATAAGTCATTAAATTTTATGAAGTTTGATATGCAACATGATGGGGTCCGGTTATCCAGGTCAGTTTCGGAAAGAAGACATTTGTAGCTTTCATTTGCGAACCGGATTTGGTCAATTTTTTGGCGATTTTTAAAGTTTGGTGTGGAAAAGGACCCCAACCTTTACAGTTACTTTTTTTTGGACGCTCCCCTAGGGGACGTCCAAGGTTTCATTTGTTCATTTATTTTGTAAAAAGTGTATTTATACTATTACCTTGATGTCACAAAATTGTAAGGCTCTAGCTTGGCTATTATTTAAAAAAAGCCGAAAAGGACCTTTTTTGATGATGAATTTAGCGGATTGCAGGCTGGATTTCGCCAAGTTAGCTGATGATTGTCTAAGCCCACGTTGCCTAAGAACTGATAATTGAGAATAGTACCAACTTCACTTGAACCAGAATCTCACCACCATGACTAGGGCTAGTGATTTTTTTAGATTTCACGGAAGCCGCGTAATCCGTGAAATTGCCCTTGTTCGTGAAATCTGGTCAATACCGTGAAAAAACGCGAAATACGGAACATCACTTGAAAAATTGCTAATCAGTGTTTGAAATTTTGATTTTTGAATTGAAACAAACCACAAGATCAGCATCTTGAAAGTAAATTTTAAAAATATTGTATAAAATATTTCAAAGTAAATTTAGATCTTATTTTCGAAAATCATAATCATAAAAAAAACACTTACAAAGTGACAGCGAAATAAGTTTCGATTGCAACATGCCTTGGATAACACATTGTTAAATTTATTGAAAGAAAATGCAAAGCAGTTTTGTATATTTTATTTTTAAATTTCTTTGAATTTTATTTTGAACTTTCATTGAAAAGTTGATAAAATAACGATGAATAAGTTTCATGTTATCACGTGATGAAAATGCAAATCTTCTAATTCAATTTAAAATATTACAATAAATTTTTAAGCAACTTTTTTATAGTTTCCAGCAATACTAAATGTAACAAAAAATATGAGCAATTCTCTACAAAATCGGTCTTTTTTCTTCAATTTTAATTTTTGTATTTTTTAATTCGACTGAAACTTTTTGGTATGCCCAGACATTTTAGTTTGTCCATATACCATACAGCAGCTGTCCATACAAATGATGTTTGAAAATTCAAAAATCTGTATCTTTTGAAGCGACGATTTGGTGTCTTGGCAAAGTTGTAGGTATGGATACAGACTACACTGGAATGATACACGGTAAAATTGGTGATTTTTTATTTAACTTTTATCACTAAAACTTGATTTGCACATTTTATTTTTTTTTTTGATATGTTTTAGAGGAGATAAAATGCCAACTTTTCAGAATTTCAGGTGCAAAATTTGATATGAATTTTTTCAATACTGATTTTTCAAAAATCGAAATATCGCAGAAATTTTCAACTTTTTTCGATGTAAAATCAAATTTGCAATCGAAAAGTACTTTAGTAAAATTTGATGTGCACCGTTTTCGTTAAATCCATATTTAGGTGACTTTTTGAAAATAGTCGCAGTTTTCATTTTTAAATTAGTGCACATGTTTGCACTTTTGGAAAAATATTTTTGAAAAGCTGAGAAAATTCTCTATATTTTGCTTATTTGACTTTGTTGATACGATCTTTAGTTGCTGAGATATTGCAATGCAAAGGTTTAAAAACAGGAAAATTGATGTTTTCTAAGTCTCACCCAAACAGCCCACCATTTTTCAATGTCGATATCTCAGCAACTAACGGTCCGATTTTCAATGTTAATATATGAAACATTTGTGAAATTTTCCGATCTTTTCGAAAAAAAATATTTTCAAAATTTTTAAACCAAGACTAACATTTTAAAAGGGCGTAATACTGAATGTTTGACCCTTTTGAAATGTTAGTCTTGGTTTAAAAAATTTGAAAATATTGTTTTCGAAAAGATCGGAAAATTTCACAAATGTTTCATATATTAACATTGAAAATCGGACCGTTAGTTGCTGAGATATCGACATTGAAAAATGGTGGGCTGTTTAGGTTAGACTTAGAAAATATCAATTTTCCTGTTTTTAAAACTTTGCATTGCAATATCTCAGCAACTAAAGATCGTATCAACAAAGTCCAAATAAGCAAAATATAGAGAATTTTCTCAGCTTTTCAAAAATATTTTTTCCAAAAGTGTGCAAACATGTGCACTAATTTTAAAAATGAAAAACTGCGACTATTTCCAAAAAGTCACCTAAATATGGATTTAACTTGAAAACGGTGCACTTTATCAAAATTTTACTAAAGTACTTTTCGATTGCAAATTTGATTTTACATCGAAAAATGAAGTTGAAAAATTTCTGCGACCAATATTTCGATTTTTTGAAAATATCAGTATTGATAAAAAAATTCATAACTCGCTCAAAGATTTTTTGCACAACCTGGAAATTTCTGAAAAGTTGGCATTTTATGTCCTCTAAAACATATCAAAAAATAAAAAAAATTAAAAATAGTGTTTTTTTGCAAATTAAGTTTTAGTGATAAAAAGTTAAATAAAAAAATCACCAATTTTTTTTTACCGTGTATCATTTTTTTCCAGTGTAGTCTGTATCCATACCTACAACTTTGCCGAAGACACCAAATCGATCGAAAAATTCCTTCAAAAGATACAGATTTTTGAATTTTCAAACATCATTTTTGTATGGACAGCTGCCAAATTTGTATGGAAAATTATATGGACAAACTAATGATGCAAAATGGCTTCTTTGGGCATACCGAAGGCACCAAAAAAGTTTCAGTCGGATTAAAAAATACAAAAAAAATCGAATGACCGAAATCTGAGAGAACTGCTCATATTATAAATGAAACTTTGCCTACACTTTTTTGAAATTAACAAAATACCTTTTGCTGAAAACCACGAAAACAGGCAAAAAAATCACTTTTTCTACTAATTCTACTTTTTGGTAAAATAAGAATGCATTTGAAAAGATTTTAGAAAATTGTTCTGCTATTTAAAATTGAAAGTCTTTGAGATGTAACAAATGTAGATTTGGCCAAAGTGAACTCATACAAAAATTGCGTTGAATATTTTGTGTCTAGCGGTATTTTTTTTTCATGAACTAGTGTTAATTCTCAAAGTAACTGTTCTACAGAATACTAATATAACATTTTTTACATTTTAAGCAGATTCTGGTGTACCGTGAAATTGCCGTGAAATTCCAACGTTTTGTAATTGACTATCTCCACTACGCACCAGGGACAAGCAAAGTGATTTGGATGAAGGGAATTGTTGATGCTCCACTATATTAAGGGGACAAGGGAAAATCTCCACGGTGTCTCTAAGATTGTTTCGTTTGGTGTTGGACGGTTTTTGGAAATTCATTCCAAGCGGTGAAATATTATTCTCAAGGCAAGCATCTGATGCTAAAGAATTGTCTTCTTGCCTTCTTGTCTTCTTGTCTTCTGGTCTTCTTGTCTTTTTGTCTTCTTGTCTTCTTGTCTTCTTGTCTTCTTGTCTTCTTGTCTTCTGGTCTTCTTGTCTTTTTGTCTTCTTGTCTTCTTGTCTTCTTGTCTTCTTGTCTTCTTGTCTTCTTGTCTTCTTGTCTTCTTGTCTTCTTGTCTTCTTGTCTTCTTGTCTTCTTGTCTTCTTGTCTTCTTGTCTTCTTGTCTTCTTGTCTTCTTGTCTTCTTGTCTTCTTGTCTTCTTGTCTTCTTGTCTTCTTGTCTTCTTGTCTTCTTGTCTTCTTTGTCTTCTTGTCTTGCTATCTAGCATTCTTTTTCGCTATCTCGTTGTGTTATATTCTTGTGGTCTTGTTATCTCGTTGTCTCGTTGAGCAAGTTTGTTTTCATGTAAACTTGTTTTCTTTTAAACATTTCTCTTTTAAGATTTCCTCTTTCCTTGATTGGATTTCAACTAACTGAAACCCATTGTCAAACCAAGTTTCCAAAACCATACCACCGTTCAAGAATCCCAGCGCGGAGAAAACTCTCGCTCTGTAGATAGCACGACTTGATAGTAACAGCCAGGGCGGCTGGCAGCATCACTCGTCGTCGTCGTCGTCGTCGTCGTGGCACACACATCCTGGCGCAGCGGACAAATGAAATATTGCATAGGACGTGCTGTATTTACAAGATTACTTTATGATGAAGAATGACAGCCACTGGAAAAGGCCGGGCCTGTTTTTCCCGGAGAGTTCCCCGGCTGTAACATGGGTTTTTTTTCTACCCTGCTCGCCTAGTTTTGGCTTCCGTTCTTCAAACTCTCAGACTTTTTGCCCGCCGGTTTTTGTCGTCGTATTTGCTCGCCAGTCTGGGGGTTTTGGCAGAGTTTCGGGACAGGAAGGCCGCCGCCACCGCGGAAAATTTCGGGGCGGGTTTTTCCGCCGTTCTGCACGAGCTCAGCAAAGTTTAATCTACAAATTTATGCATTTTTCCCGAATTTGACTGTCGCACGGACTGCATACATGGTTCTGCAGCACGTTTCGGTGGTCATTTGCATCGCTGATTTTAGGGGTTTTTTTTGTTGGGGGAAGTTACAAGTTGGACTTGTTTAGTTCATGTTCAATTTTATAACTTTTATTCAGTTTAGTCCAATTAGGGGAAAACGGTGCTTCCAATTACGGACTTCAAAATAAGCCAAGTCTTTTCAACTGCTTAAGCTTTATTATATTACTCTTAGGTAAGTACACATAACTTAATAGTGTGAGTGATTTAATGATCATCAACTTTCTGGTAAGTACTATCCGTCAAAAGCCTGTCAATTTTAATAAAGTTTCAGTTTCAGTTCAGTTTCAGTTCAGTTTCAGTTCAGTTTCAGTTCAGTTTCAGTTCAGTTTCAGTTCAGTTTCAGTTCAGTTTCAGTTCAGTTTCAGTTCAGTTTCAGTTCAGTTTCAGTTCAGTTTCAGTTCAGTTTCAGTTCAGTTTCAGTTCAGTTTCAGTTCAGTTTCAGTTCAGTTTCAGTTCAGTTTCAGTTCAGTTTCAGTTCAGTTTCAGTTCAGTTTCAGTTCAGTTTCAGTTCAGTTTCAGTTCAGTTTCAGTTCAGTTTCAGTTCAGTTTCAGTTCAGTTTCAGTTCAGTTTCAGTTCAGTTTCAGTTCAGTTTTAGTTCAGTTTCAGTTCAGTTTCAGTTCAGTTTCAGTTCAGTTTCAGTTCAGTTTCAGTTCAGTTTCAGTTCAGTTTCAGTTCAGTTTCAGTTCAGTTTCAGTTCAGTTTCAGTTCAGTTTCAGTTCAGTTTCAGTTCAGTTTCAGTTCAGTTTCAGTTCAGTTTTAGTTCAGTTTCAGTTCAGTTTCAGTTCAGTTTCAGTTCAGTTTCAGTTCAGTTTCAGTTCAGTTTCAGTTCAGTTTTAGTTCAGTTTCAGTTCAGTTTCAGTTCAGTTTCAGTTCAGTTTCAGTTCAGTTTCAGTTCAGTTTTAGTTCAGTTTCAGTTCAGTTTCAGTTCAGTTTCAGTTCAGTTTCAGTTCAGTTTCAGTTCAGTTTCAGTTCAGTTTCAGTTCAGTTTCAGTTCAGTTTCAGTCCAGTTTCAGTTCAGTTTCAGTTCAGTTTCAGTTCAGTTTCAGTTCAGTTTCAGTTCAGTTTCAGTTCAGTTTCAGTTCAGTTTCAGTTCAGTTTCAGTTCAGTTTCAGTTCAGTTTCAGTTCAGTTTCAGTTCAGTTTCAGTTCAGTTTCAGTTCAGTTTCAGTTCAGTTTCAGTTCAGTTTCAGTTCAGTTTCAGTTCAGTTTCAGTTCAGTTTCAGTTCAGTTTCAGTTCAGTTTCAGTTCAGTTTCAGTTCAGTTTCAGTTCAGTTTCAGTTCAGTTTCAGTTCAGTTTCAGTTCAGTTTCAGTTCAGTTTCAGTTCAGTTTCAGTTCAGTTTCAGTTCAGTTTCAGTTCAGTTTCAGTTCAGTTTCAGTTCAGTTTCAGTTCAGTTTCAGTTCAGTTTTAGTTCAGTTTCAGTTCAGTTTCAGTTCAGTTTCAGTTCAGTTTCAGTTCAGTTTCAGTTCAGTTTCAGTTCAGTTTCAGTTCAGTTTCAGTCCAGTTTCAGTTCAGTTTCAGTTCAATTTCAGTTCAGTTTTAATTCAGTTTCTGTTCAGTTTCAGTTCAGTTTCAGTACATGTTTAAAAAATATGACAAGTTTGCTGAAGTCACCTAATAACGTGACTAAAGCCTTTCAAACTAAACTTTTGAAATGATTACTGCATAACCTCAACATGAATCTTTTTCGAGTCTGGCCAGTAAAACTAGTCTCGTACCTAATTTACACCAGAATGATAATTCTTCAAGTCAGTCCTCCGAATTCCAACCAAAGAACGACCTCGTCGTGTGCGTGGTTTGGAGCACTCTGCGCCGTCTGATTTATATTCAAATCAAGACTACTTTCAGGGTGGGGGTTATTTTGTGATGAATTGTAATTCCAACCCAAAGTGGAAAAGAAAAGAAACTCTCTAAACAAAATTACTCCGAGGCCAAATCTCTGGAGGTCGTTTTTGGCATGGTTCTGTCGAATTTGGCTTGTTTTTTTTCTTCTTCGTAGTCCCCAAATCAGAACTGCTCATTTAAAAATCCACCAAGCACGCCCTCGTCCATCGGGTGACCCCTCGAGGCTAAAACCAGGGCGAGCCCTGCTGCAAAACGAATATAAATCACTGAAAATATATTTTTTTGCCCGCTCGACGACAAAAGCCACTCTCGCAGGAGATTTACCAGCATTCTGACCGTGGAAACGATCTCGCGAGACAATAACCGCCGGCATTTGACAGGTCAAACGATGAACTGTCAAATGTTTTGAATGGACGCTGTGATTGAATGAAAATTACGTAAATTTTGTGGGTGAACTCAATCATCAAATGAACATCTCTTTAAGAGGCAGTATTTGTAAATATTGCTCGGTTTGTTCTAGAGGTCGTATCGAGGTGCTCCGATTTGGATGAAACTTTCAGCGTTTGTTTGTTCATGATGAACTGAACCCTCTACCAAAGGGAAGTTCGGGCTTCGAAGTTTGAGGTCGAAAAACATCCAAAATTGCTCGCATTTCCGTTAAATTTCATCAATTCCAACTCTCTTAGGTGCATTCGAAAGGTCTTTTGAAGCACTTCAAAATGTGCCATAGACATCCAGGATTGGTTTGACTTTTTCATTTTGCAAATTACTGTTAAAATGGATTTTAAAACCTTAATATCTTTTTCAACAGCCTAACACCCATACTCCCATAGGTCAAAGATAGGTAATTTCATGCACTATAAGTTTAAATCGCAGTCTTTTATTAATTTTTAGAACAAACATTTCACAACGTTAGTTTGTAGGCCGCCATAGCGGCACTTCTTGGTCTCAATTTTGTCATATTCGGAATCCTCGGACAATTTCACGTAAGTTAGAAGTATTGGAGTTGTAATTTGGATTGGAAAAATTGCCATTTAGAATGAATTAAAATATTTTTTAAAAATTTGTTGGATTAGGGGTGAAACAGGTTTTCGCCTACTTGATACAGCATTTGACGTATTGATCATAGGATAAATAAGATCTATTTCTTTTTTCAAAAATATTTTATTTAAATATTTTTTAAATCTAAATTACAACTCCAATACTTCTAACTTACGTGAAATTGTCCGAGGATTCCGAATATGACAAAATTGAGACCAAAAAGTGCCGCTATGGCGGCCTACAGGGGAAAAACTAACGTTGTGAAATGTTAGTTCTAGAAAAATTGAAAAACTATGAGAAAAACTGCGATTGGCCAAAAAGTTATTACCGTAGGCTTATAGTGCATGAAATTACCTATCTTTTGACTTATGGGAGTATGGGTGTTGGAGGCTGTTGGAAAAAGATATTAAGGTTTTAAAAAAATCCATTTTTAATAGTAATTTGCAAAAGCTTTGAGAAAAAGTCAAACCAATCCTGGATGTCTATGGCACATTTTGAAGTGCTTCAAAAGACCTTTCGAATGCACCTAAGAGAGTTGGAATTGATGAAATTTAACGGAAATGCGAGCAATTTTAAGATTTTTTATGTTTTTTCGACCTCAAACTTCGAAGCCCGTTTTACCCCACTTCCCTTTGTCGTAGAGGGCTCATATTTGGCATGAGTTCATCTCATGTATAGACAAACAAACGCTGAAAGTTTCATCCAAATCGGAGCACCTCGATACGACCTGTTACACATTGGTGAAAAACTCGCTCTTAAAGTTACAGAATAAAAATCTTCAAAAAAAAAAACTTCTTTTCAACATTTTCCCTCTTTTGTGAAAAGCCACACATTTTTGACACTTTTCCAACCAAGATTCCATCTGCTCATTTTCACCGAGGGTGCATTTCCCCCACTCCCTTAGCTGCTATTTATCGCAAATGCAACATTCCTGTGCCAGTGCAAGGCCACACAGAAGTCAACAAAAATCGTCACCCAAATTGTTCAGCGCCGAGTTGCAAAAAAAAGTCACCACGTCCCAAAGAACCGGAAAAGCTCGGCGAACAAAAAAAATAACTGCACACGACGAAAATCCCGACCAAAAAAGAAGAGCGAAAAAAATTCCCACCAAACAGCCCCCAAAAGAGCCGGAGTCGTTAATTTCATTTCTGGGGAGCTTTTTTTCTCTGCTTTCTTCAAGCCAGCTTTTTCGACCCGTTGCAAACGGAAAAATCCCAAAAGTGTCGGGAATAAATGTGTGAATGGGAAATCTTTTACATATTTTTGCCCCGAACCCTTTTTCGCACTTGGATTTTTCCAGCAAAATTCTGTGATTTTCCCTTCACCCTCACAAAACGTGGTTCACTTGTGACTTGTGGCAAAAAATAATAATCATAAACGGCGCGAGATGGCTGATTTGGTGACGACAATCTTGCAGGCTGTGCAGTGCAGATCTACTTGGTGGCAGTTGTTGGGCAGAGTTTAGGGGGGCCTCTAGGAGGATGGTTTAGTGATATATTTTTTTTATATTTTAGACTTGTGAAAATAGTACCAAATAATAGCGTTTTAGGACCATGTGGTGCAAAAAGTGGATGAGCAATAAAGAAGCGTCAATACTGAGCAATTCTCTCAGATTTCGGTCATTCGATTTTTTTTATATTTTTTAATTAGGCTGACACTTTTTTGGTGCCTTCGGCAAACCGATAAAAGTAAAAATTAAAAAAATAAAAATAATATTTTTTTGACAAACCAGTTTTAGTGACAAAAAGTTAAATTAAAAATCACATTTTTTTTACCGTATATCATTTTGCTTCACACAGAAAAAAATATGTAAATTTACACAGCACGTAATTACTGTTTCTTATGTAAACTCACTCAATGTAATGTTGAAATATGATGTAAAGAGTAAAAAGTCATGGAAATTACTCCAATGTAAATCTAAATCTAATGTAAATCATGAATCTAATGGAAACGTTGCGCATGGAAACTCAAATCTGATGAATTTCTACCCGTGTTCGGCTTCCTGTAAATTCCTATTTAATGCAAATCATATATCCAATGTATTTCTGCCAAACGTTGACTTCAAAACTACCCGAACTAAAAATAGTTATATTTGGTTCTCTTTCTATCGCTCTCATATTTCGCTTGCCCACTGCCTGAGCCTCGACCTGAACAAGTTGATGCTTTAGCCGCTCGTTTATAAAATGCGAAGATGGCTCAGTCGGCAGCGGTTAGCAGCAGTAACACCGAACATCCTACCCGTCGTCCGTTCGATTCCAGTCCAGCGTTATTCCACATGGCTGTCGACGAGAAAGCGTCCCCTACCTGTGAAACAACTTTTTAAAATCCGAATTTCCTTTTGCTGCCCGCTTCAAACATTTTAAAATAGAACATAGGCCTTACCCTTTTCTTACTGCAATCCAAGTCAAGCTTCTCATTCCCATTGGCCAATCAGAATTAGTTGATTTGAACTAATGTAAATTCCAAAAGTAATGTAAATTCCAAAACTAATGTAAATTTTCAAAACTAATGTAAATTTCCAATGAAAATAATGTAAATTTCCAATGAACCTAATGTAAATATACATCATTTATCATGATAGGTATCATGATAAATGATGTAAATGTACAGGAATATTTTTTTCTGTGCAGTGTAGTCCTTATCTATACCTACAACATTGCCCAAGACACCAAATCGATCAAAAAATTCCTTCAAACGATATAGATTTTTTAATTTTCATACATCATTTTTGTATGGACAGCTGCCAAATTTGTATGGAAAATATGGACAAACTAATGATGCAAAATGGCTTCTTTGGGCATACCGAAAGCACCATATACGTTTCAGCTGGATTAGAAAAAAAATTAGATTATTTAAAAGACGCAACTTTTGATACCCAGACATGTATAGGTCATCGCTAAAATTTTAAAGTTATCGCAGTTTTAGTGGAAAAAGTTTATTTTTGGTCGATTTTGTCATTTTCCCGTTTTTGCGCGCGGCGCGTTAAAAAACACTGATTTTATTTTTTAAAAATCATATCTCGGAATAATGTTAATGAACTCCTCCCATTTTTCAGTATGTTACGTAAAAATGTCTGGGAAATCCGATAAAAATATTTTCAGGAATAGGCTCTTTGGTCCAGACACCGTCAAACGGCATTTTAATGATTCACCTGCCCTTTTCATATGTTAGGCTAGAGTTTTGAAACTTCTTTTGTTTTTCTTTGAATAGCCAACTTATCACCTTTCATTTGCGTATAAAAGACCATTGAAATCGGTTGCAATGGCGTGGAGCTATGATTTTTCGAAAAAAGTGTTTTTTGCGAAAATTGACGAAAATTGTCATTTTTGGACCACCATAGGTCACCCTAATGGCCAAACAAAAAATACGGGTCTAATTATTTCGGACAGGGAACCCTCAGACAAACTTTAAGCCCGATCCGAGAACTTTTGTTGCTTTCTATGCTGTTTTCGTGAGGAATTGCTGTTTATTTAGTTAACTAATTTTAGGTAAAATTGCTAGAAAAAAAAATTGCCTGAATTTTGTAAAAAATTGTTTGGTTATAAAATTATCGATGAATACTGCATTTAAAACTGAATTCGAGCACGAATCAAAAGTATTCAAATTTTGTAAAACAATTGTTCTGCTGAAAATGCCTTCAAATTTGGAAATTTTATTTAATTATATTTCAAAAACACACAATTTTATTATTTATCAATTTCGTTTACCTACTGCTAGTGAAAAATTGTCCAAAGAATCCGAAAATGCATTCCGTTTTCCGATTTGAAAACATGTTCATTGAGAAAATCATGACACTTTGAGAATATGAAAATAATGCTATTCATCAACGTTTTCTTAATTATAGTAAACTAACTTTTCAAAATTTAATGAGAACTTCTTCTGGAAGTACCTTGAACCTTTCTCCACCCCGGTCAGTATGATTTCATACAATTCCGTACGTATTTTATTTTACTCTTCATTTTGCGAAAAAATCTCAAACCTATCAAATTCACACCGGCTATCAAAGTCACCCCGTTTTACGGTACCATTCAATGGTGTCAAAACCAATTTTTGGTATTCGCGAGCCCTTGAAAACATGTCTAAAGCATGGTGCCCAATAGCCGTCCCAAAATGAGTTGTCAAAGCTCACCCTAGAATGATGTCAGGAACAATGTTTCATACAACAAAATCCAAAGTTTATAACTGCGCGGAGCTTGAATGAGCGAGTTTTTCAGAAATGAGTCAATCATACTGTCATTCAAATTGTCGCCTTGAGCTCAAGTTATAGTTTATGTCCCTGAACAAATTCCTGTACATAGTCCATAAAGCTGTTTGACATGGCAGCGTTTTAGGTGAAAAAGTATTTAGCCAAACAAAATCACCCCCAAAACAGCAAAAATTTTGCAGTCAAACAAATACATTCAGCTTATAGTTTTACGGAGATTATTTTGCTTTTTTAACATTCAATTTATGTCCATGCAAAGCCGAGATTTGCATTTTAGTGAAAGTGACGAATTTTCAAAGTTCTTGGTATATGCGTTTAGCATAAAACATTGGGAGAAGGCATATGGGTATCTCTCACCAACCACACGAAATGGGAAGAGCCCGACTCTCGATTTGCGTGAAACTTCTAGTGGTCTTTTGTCCCTGACGAATCGAGGTCCGTTGATATCCGTGACGGAGGGGTACCTTCCAACATGCGAAAGAGTCAATTTGCAGTTGAACGGTGATGAGATGAAATTTGGATCAAAGGGACTTTTATAATGACGCGCATCATTCCGAAAAACGTTATCAACATTAAAATCGAAATTTTCCGTTACCGACTGTAAAATTTGGAACATGTCATTTTATGGGAAATTTATGTATATTAATTCAGAAGGGTCATTTTTCATTTAGAACAAAATTTTTCATTTTAAATTTCGTTTTTTCTACAGGGTTATTTTAGAGTGTTTTAATACAAATTGTAGAGCAGAAATTACAAAAATTTTGATATAGACATAAGGGTTTGCTTATAAACATCACAAGTTATCGCGATTTTACGAAAAAAGTTTTGAAAGTTACTTTTGCGTTTCTTGTTTCGTCGTCCGTGTCTGTCGCGGGTGACCATGAACGGCCATGATCGATGACGACCAACTTTTTCAAAACTTTTTTTCGTAAAATCGCGATAACTCGTGATTTTTATAAGCAAACCCCTTATGTCTACAAATCAAAATTTTTGTAATTGTCTGCTCTACAACTTTGAAGAACATTGTTACACTCTAAAAAATAACCCTGCAAAGTTAGAAAAAACACGAAATTTTAAAATGAAAAATTTTGTTCTAAATGAAAAAATGACCCTTCTGGGACAATGTAGATTCGAAAAGTACATTAAATTTCCCATAAACGACATGTTCCAAAATTTTTACAGTCGAGTAACGGAAAATGGGAGATTTTAAACTTTTTTAGTGTTTTTCGATGAAAAATACGTTTTTCGAATTTGAGTACGCCATCAAATCGGGCGTCTAATTTACATAAAAGTCCCTTTGACACCAAATTTCTATCTCATCACCGTTTTAGGCTGCAAATTATTGAAAAACACCTCTTTTTTCGCATGTTCAAAAATGGAAGGGGTCGTACCGCCCCTCCGTCACGAGATATCAAAAAACGGACCTCGGATTCGTGATCAGGGACAAAAGTTACCCCATAGGACAAAGTTTCACGCAAATCGAAGAGGGGTCGGGGCAACTGCTGTGTGAGTTGGCGGAGAATTACCCATATATTTTGGATATATTTATTTTGTTCGCTCAAAAACGATATGAAAAAACATGAGATTTTCTCACAATGTGACGTAAACGACATATTTAAAAGTACTGCTATGTGCTCTTCTCGATATGAACAAATAAAGCTCTAATGGGTAACTTTTTTGAAAAAAATAGTTTTTTATAAATGAATTTGTTTCATTCGAATATACATACATAAAAAAATCACGTTCACAGCTTGGAGATATGAACTTTAATAAAATTAATTTTATTTATGATTATGTGTCGTTTACGTCACATTGTGAGAAAATCTCATGTTTTTTCATGAAATTTTATTAACAAATATAGTTTTTGAGCGAACAAAATAAATATATCCAAAATATATGCCTTCTCGTTTGTATGCTAAAAACGCTTATATGCCAAGAATTTTGAAAATTCGTCACTTTTTGTTCACTAAAATGCAAATATCTCGGCTTTGCGTGGACATAAATTGAATCTTAAAAAAAGCAAAATGATCTCCGTAAAATTTCCTATAAGCTGAATGCATTAGTTTTGGCTGCAAAATTTTTTGGCTGGTATTGGGGAGTGATTTTGAATTTTTTTGTCTAAAAATACAATTTTTTCTCCCTAAAACGCCCTGCCATGCCCAAACACAAGCTTTTATGGACTATTTCTAAACAGGAATTTGTTCAGGGGACATTAAACTATCACTTGAAGCCCAAGGCGACCAAATTTGAATGACTTTAGTATGATTGTTATGCGCATTTCTGAAAAATACTCGGAAAATGCACTTTTTTCATTCAAGCTCCGCGCGCGAGTTGTAAACCATTTTTGGGAATTTTTTGTTGTATGAAAACATTGTTCCTGACATCCTAATCTATCATTCTAGGGGTGAGCACCGAAGATTTGACAACTTTTCATTTTTTTGTGACGGCCTAGTGCCCAACCTTTTGGCCCTGCGGGCCGAATTGGATTTGTATGAATCAGTGGCGGGCCGCAAATTATGTATGATGAATTAAAAAAAAAACAAATCCACAGATTTATTTAAATGTATTATAAGCGGGGGTGTTTCCAATTTTGATATGACCTTTTCAAATAAAACTCCAGACAGTTTTTCATTGTATTGAATCGCTTTTGTCGATTCAAATGAAAAGCCTTTAAACTTCACTTTTAAAATATATACATGTTCCTTGGGCATTGCACAAAATGTTGCTCCATGATTATATAGAACATTTTTTAATCGCTGGAAAAAATTGCAGTCATTTTTATTTTCAAAATGACGAATTTGCTTATAGTTTTATTTTTTTTAAAGCAAGATGTTATTATTGAAAGTTTTTTGAAAAAAATACATTCAATTTGTCTATGGCACTTGCAAACTCATTCCTTAAAAATAATTCATTTTATTTAAATGAAACGCACTAAAAACTGTTTAAATTTTTATTAACTTTTCTTCTTAACATTTTGGCAATCAAACCAGGGTTTTCATATATATAACATTTTAACAAAATGGAAAATTTTGTTTTCTGGTGTAATTTTTTAAATCAAAAAGTCATTTGAAAAAATATTAATTCTGAATAGAAAAAAAACATGATTCAAATGTATTTTTTATTTAGAACAACGTTATTTATGTTAAAATTACCAATTGCTCATTCCAAATAATACGTTATGATTGCATAACAATTGAACTAGTGTAAAATGCATTTTAAAACACCTTTTCGATGCAAATGTTGAAACAATGGCTTGTTATTTCGATATTTATATTTTTTTTTCGACAATCTCAAAAAAATATCATTTTTTATTAAATTGATAAAATAACTCTTTCAATACTAACAAGTTTTAATATTGAATTTGTGTTCAATCCTACTAAGTTGAAATCATGCATCCTCAAAAATCCCATGAAAAATGACACGCAGCCTGTGCTATAGCCTTTCTCACTCTGGTTTCCCAAGTAGCAAGACAAATGCCTTTGATTCTTAAGCATTTTTATAATAGTTTTATCAAATGCAATACAGTTTTGTTACATCTTTCACTAAATCCAACAGGTTTTACCAATCCATAAACTTGAACATATTTTAAAGAATTCTTCAAGATATCATTAAGAATTTTGTTTAGAAGTTTTAACTAAGCTTTCAACTTTACACTTTAAGTACGCCTGAAGAATTCATGATGCAGCTAGATTAGCTTAACAAATGCTGCTTTAAATCTGTTAAGTCTTCAGTAAGCATTTTATCAATCTTGTTAGATTTGTACTTTCACTTTGACATATTCAGTTGTACGTGAGCAGCGCAGTGAAATACATTAATAGGCGAGCTGATTTTTTTTGAAAAACGTTTCCGAGCATAATTACTAGTGAATTTTCGGTTTTTAAATTACAAATTACTTAATAAAGATGTGTTGATAATAATAAAATATTTTTTAATCGGTGTTTTTTTATCGTGTTTGAATTGTGATAGAATTGTGAGAAAACGGAACATTTCCCCGAACCAGAAATTCGTTTGCTTTGCTATTGATGTATGTACTGGTGCTGTACATTATCATTATTGTGTCAAAGTGGATATACATCATGTTATTTTGCAATTTATCGTTACTAAACGAGGCATTTTATCAAATTGTTTTCGTTTTAGTGTTCTTCGTCCTGCCCCTTTTATCAAAGCCTTTCAGTCTTGATTAGAACTTCTTTAAATACATATGGTTTTCAAAAAGTAGTTGATAAAACTTTTCACCCTTAGAGTTACCTTGTTTAAAACTATCAAGATTTTATTATGTGTATTGCTACGCGCTGTCATTTATAGTTTTGCTTATGCTGATTGCAGCGGTTTTTTGTCCACTAATATGTTTAATTTGAAAAAGAGAGTGACAATCGTTTTAAAATATCATTGTGGTGTGCAGCATATGTTGTGGTTGAGTTAAAGATTGTAATAGCAACAGGAAGAAAAATAGTGAAAGCAGCTGATTTTTAAGGCAGTGTTAAACCCACCTTCGCTGTTTAATGTTTGGTCATTGAACTGTGTTGAATGACCAAGTTTGTGCTTTTTTAGTTGTTATTTAATAAATAAACCCCATGCAAACTAACAAAATGTGTTGTTTTTATTGAATTATTGTGCATTAGTGTGCAATTTAATCTTGGTTAAGACCACGATAAAGCACTGTGAGCCTGTTTTTAACCCTAATAAATCCTTTTATTCTTAGCTTGTTTTGGGAAAGAGTCTTTGAAGAAGCATTGATTTTAAAATAGACTTGAAAAAAAATATCAATACTTATACATTTTCGCCATATTGCCAAACAAATCGAGGTGCTAAAAATCTTAGCCATGTTGAATTTTGGAGCAACAACCGGCGAAAAAGATTTGTTTTTTGAAAAAAGTTTAGCCTTTTTGTGATAATTTTAAAAGCACGTTCCATTTTTTCGAGCTATCTTGAAAAAATGTTCGGTAATTTTTTTTTGCACTACTGTTACGGTACATTTTTTTTTAGCTTTAAAAACGTGTCATACTTTTGCTAAAAAGAGAAAGGCTTAAACAATTTTAACACTGGAACGCCCAACGCGTGTTCAACTTACACGGACACCCAAGCCTCCCAAAAAAGGTGGAACGGTAACTTCAACTCGCTGGTTCTCGAGTATTACTCAACCAATCAAGACGATTCTATTCCAGTGATTTGTAAGAATGTCTAGATGATTCTAAAATTTTGCAGAACTTTATTTGAACAAATCTGTAATTTCTGGGACCGAATTTTTTTTATCACTCGCGCAAAAAAAAGTTGGAACGATGTTTTTGATCGCAAAAATTAAAGATTTGATCAAATTGAGTTCTGCAAAGTTCCAGTATCATCTAGACATCCTAACAAATCACTGAGCCTTGGGCGTTGGAATGTTAAAAAGACAATGAAGTTCAATGGTTTGAAAGAAAACTGATGTGATTTCAAGAGGCGTTCACAAATTCCGAGAATATTTGAGCAAATTTACTTTCCTGTAGTAATATTTCAGCTTCTCCGAACATCTATTCAACTTTGAGAAATTGCAGATCTAAATCCATCCTTCGTGTCTTGTTTGTCCTCCACAGAAATGAAATTTAATACCCTGACCGAATTTGCATACAATAGCTGCCATCAAGTGAGGTTTGAGGGGAAGTTCGAGAAGAACAAACTTCCGGTGCAAAATGATTCCACTGTGCCATGGATTTGGCCAGTTTGTTGTACCAGAAGGTTTGAGGCAAATTTGGACCCGCTTCGAGGAAAGGTCAATATTGTAACTAATATGTTGCTGCTGATGGTTTGGCAAACAGAAGCATACAATCAATATTGATGGAAGAAATTGTGCTTTGATTAGTGCCAACGGAAGTTCGGAGAAAGCATTCTAAGGGTTCAATTAAATGTGCAAGTTTATTTTTCAAATGTGCAAGAGCGTCCCATAAAACATTTCACAAAGTGCACACCACACGACCCAAAAAAGAAGGTCGGTAATCAACGGTAACGATTCAATATCCTTTCGTCGTCATCCTCGCCTTTGCTCAATGCATTTCCCTCTCCCAACAAAGAGAAAAACCAACCTCACGAAGAAAAACCTCCGGGTTGTAACCTTTTGTATTCACTATCACATCCTGGCAATTCATTTCTCTTAGGTTTTCCCTCAACCCGCACATCTTGGGTTAAGGAAAAGCACTTTTCCAAACTACTTCTACTTCTTCTTCGTCTTCAGCTTCGCGTGAGTGTGTGTCTTGATTTACATCCCTTCAATTTTCCTCAAGTTTGCCACCCATCCCGCCTAAC